>NW_027118540.1:0-146047 GCF_036417845.1 Apteryx mantelli
CTCTTGTTCCTTCCTCCCTTGTCTTGTTCTCTGTGCAATTGGGGTTCGTTGCGCTTGTCTTGGGCATGATGAATGCCCTGGCGAACCCTTCGGTGTTAACTTAATCTGGATCGCTCCAGTATTAATTGATTCTGACGGTTTTACCGCCTTAATACTATCAGTATCACTATCGTCCCCTGCATCTATATCGGACATCACAGGGGCCGTCGGTGATGCTAAAAGTGATACCTCCTCTGGCTCTCTTATTGAATTTTGTATTGCCAAACAAGTCATACACTTCTTATTACCTACACATCCTTCACATTTTGTTTTATCTTTTTTTCGGGATGTACCAACAACATTCCACATTCTCTCTGCATATCTGGATGATTACGTATATCATAAAATAGATCAACATATGGTACTTCATCCCATTTTTCAAGTTCTTAACAATATCTCATTAATGGACCTATAACACCCGGATCTAAACTTCCGTGTTCAGGCCACCGGGGTCCATCATACTCATATTGTGGCCACCAATTCGTACAATAATCTATAAATCGACTTTTACTCATACTCTGAAAATATCCCGCACTTTTCCAATGCTTTAATAAACATCCTAACGGAGAATTATCCGGTATTACCATGGTCTTACACATTCACTCCACACACACACACTAAATCTACAGGGTAGAAAACGGAAAGATAGCCTCTGATGGGAAACAAAAGACCAAACCAAACTCACGAGACAGCCACGTATGTCCGTGAGTGCTGGACCTGCGGGGCTTTCGCTCCGTCTGACGGCCAGCGCCTAGGCTTCCACAGACCAGACCTCGAGCTCGTTAGCCCAACCTTGCGTGAATCGCCGTCACGTCTTATTAGGCAGGCACCCGACCAAATATTACAATAAAGCACCTTCGGGCTTACCACTTTGGGACGTCAGGAGCAGCGCAGAGCGGGCGCAGCCGATGGCTCCCCGAGAATTCCTCGGTGCCGGCACGGAGCAAAATCGGAAAGCGAACCGTCAACACTACTCCCGAAGTCCCATCTGGGTCGCCAGAAAACTGTTGCCCGTAAAGAAACACATAACTACGAAAGCAGTTATATGCGGTGCTTTATTCGGGGCCCGGGGTCTCAGGGACTCATGTCCAAAGCTGAGAATCCCAAATCCCCGTTTAACTTGGTTAATATTTATAGTGTTCGGTTACGTAACATAATCAACAGAATTGCTAAGCTACATGATTGTTTCCCATTTATAGTTTCTTCAGTTACTGTTGCCAAGATTTGCTTATCATTTACCTAGTTCATCAGATTGTACTGTACCCACTTCATCAGATTGTACTGTACCCAACACCTGCAATTATACCTTCATCTTGTCTACCAAGTATAACCTATTCTAATCAATATAATGTAACAATTCCCCCCTTTGAAAATACTTCAAGTCTTCCAGACTGCAAGGATTTTCATCATCAGTTCCGCAGATTTCCATATTCTTTGGACCGTCTCAAACCGGTGATTGTAGCTGCAATGAATTATTTCCAATGTCTTCATATCTCGGGGGAAGTTCATGATTCTTCCTGGTAACAGCTTTTAAAATTTTCCCCAAGCGTTGCCGTTCCTTATTAACAATATTTTGAATCAAACGCAACACTCCCATAATAGCTAACATAATAATTATAATTATTATACACCATTGAATTAAAGATGCTACCCAACCAGAGATGTTCAATCCAAATGACTTTGCTAAAGCAGCAACCCAATTATGGGTACTTTCTTCTCTTTCTTCCTCAGTTGCATGTTCAATTTGCGTTAGCTGAGACAAATCACGTTCTACCGCGGCTGTAACATTCGGAATATGTACACAACAATGATCAATCTTATCTCGTAAATAACCACATACTCCATGTTCTTTTAGCAACAGCATATCTAATGCCATTCTATTTTGCAGGGTCATTTTTGTGGTTGCCTGTAATTGTAAGTTTATTTCCTTAAATCCTTCTTTAGTCACTCTTGCTAGCCTTTCCGTTTGTCCTAACAACCGGTACAACATTTCTCTATTCCGATAAGTACTAATTGGAGCAAACAATGATTCTAAAGCCCAACCTAACTTCACACCGGATGATGGTTCTTGCCAATCATCATCATCCTTTATTTCTCTCTTCATTATCCATAAATTTTCTAATCTACCCTTAAATGGCGCTTTCTTCCAAATTGGGCAGAGAGTTGGTAACCCTAAAGTTATTTCAGTCACCAACCCATCCAAGGGGAGGTGAGTCGTCCATTGTCCATCACTTGTAACCCAAACTAAATTTCCTGTGCTCCTGATCGTAGTTCTACAATCTATTCCCACTCCGAATTGTATTACAGGTTCACTCATGGAGTATTTAATTCCTCTACAGGCACAACCTGTCCTTAATGCAAGGACCACAGGTGGAAAGGTAGCTTCACTTTCGGGGTGTCACAAGTGTATACTTTTGTACAGTTCTAGACTGGGTGTTTTTCAGCTAACTTTCTTTTGCATTGGATTTTCTTGTGTTTCCTGTTGTGGCGCCTGGATTATTTGTATTGGTTGCATTTCGTCTTTTTCCAAATCTTTTAACTCTCTCCTGGCTCTGTTTCTTTTCTGCATAGGTTCTGATTTTGCAGTAACCTCTAATGCCCTTTTTCCATAATCAAAACTCTCTTTAATCCAAACAATACAGGTGTAGTTTCCTACATCTGTCTTACTTACATTTCGCAATGATAAAATCATAGTACCCCTTCGTGTATCACTATCCCATCGGATTGTGAACCCAGTTGACAATTTGGACTCATTCTTCTGCCAATAGCAACTAATGTCTTGGATTGAACTTCTCATATCTCCAACAAAATCACAAGTCAAATTTACATCCATTCGTTCTTCTATATGTACAGTAGCATATGTATGTATTATTTGAGCGAAACCATTACTTAATCCTACCCAGCATAGTATTACCAAGATGTAAATCTCAGTTTTGTAGGAGTGATCATTTTTACCCCCCATTGTGATGGTACCTTCTTCACTCTGGTATAATGAATCCAATTATCAATTCCTGCTACTTTCACAGCGGTAAATGTTATCAATAGCACCAAATAAAGTCCATGCCACTGTTCCTTTAAAGGCTCCGTTTGCCAATTTCGAACATACGCTTGGTCTCCTGGTTGATTCTCCAACGGCAAAGGGCGATTCCAGATGATCGCGGCACGTAAGGCTGTGAGTAATCTGCTTAAAGAAATTATATAACTATAAACATCTTGATCTCCTTGGAGGTGTAAATCTGCACTTCCCATTCCCTTCGTTGGTGCAGTATATGGCTTACCGTACAGAATTTCATAGGGACTTACAGACAACCCTTCTCTAGGTTTTATACGAATTCTCAATAAAGCAAGGGGCAATGCCTGTGGCCATTGGATTTGAGCTTCCTGGCATATCTTTTTAATTTGTCCTTTTAATGTTTGATTCATCCTTTCTACCTTTCCACTAGATTGTGGCCTCCATGGTGTATGTAAATCCCAGCTAATTCCAAGCATTTCACTAATTTCCTGTACTATTTTAGCTATAAAGTGTGGGCCTCGATCTGAAGAAATTCCTAAAGGTACCCCAAATCTAGGTATGATCTCTTTTAACAAAGTTTTTACTACTTCTCTAGCTTGATTCGTTCTACAGGGAAATGCTTCTAGCCACCCTGAAAAGGTACATACGTATACCAATAAATACTTAAACCCTTTTGATTTAGGTAATTCTGCAAAATCCACTTGCCAATAGTCACCTGGTTCTATTCCCACTTTCAAAGTTCCCATTTGAATTTGTTTTCGTATTACCGGATTATTCTTTAAACATACTGGACACTTCGCATTCACCCCTTTTGCTATTGTTAACATTTGTGCAGATATAATGCTCCGCTTTAAAAACTGCACCAATGCTTCTGCTCCCCAATGGCATTTATTATGTTCAGTTTGTATTATTCGTTTCATAATTGTAGCAGGCACTACTACTTGTCCATTACCTGTTACATACCATCCATGTGAATTCTTCTGTGCCTTTACCAAATCGGCTAATTTTTCATCTTCTTGGGTATAAAAGGGATTTACAGAGAGATGAGCAGTAATCGGGCTTACCTTAGTAGGTATTAGAGCTAATTCAGTCCATACTTGCCGTGCAGCAATTTTGGCTGCCTGGTCTGCCTTCATGTTTCCTTGTGCCACATCGCTGTCATCCCTCTGATGTCCTCGACAATGCATTACAGCCACTTGCTGAGGTAGTACCACAGCCTCTAATAACTGTAAGATCTCGGTTCGATATTTAATAATACTACCTTGAGCCGTCAACAATCCTCTTTCCTTCCATAAAGCTCCATGTATATGTATTATTCCAAAAGCGTATTTAGAATCTGCCCAAATATTCACCCTCTTATCCGTACTCGGTATTAAAGCCCGAATTAGAGCGACCAGTTCTGCCTTTTGCGCTGACGTTCCTGGCATTAATGCCTTTGCTTCAATTACTTCAAGCTTAGTAACCACAGCATATCCAGAATATCGTGTTCCATTCTCAACAAAGCTGCTACCGTCTGTAAATAATGTCCAGTCAGGATTTACAAGGGGAATATCTTTCAGATCTACCCTACTGGCGTAAGTTTGTTCGATCACCTCAATACAATCATGTTCCAGCTCGCCTTCCTCTATTTTGCTACCTAAAAATTCAGCGGGATTCAAACATGTTGTTATCTTTAAAAATATATCATCCTGTTCTCTCAATATTGCCTGATATTTCAACATTCTACTGGATGACAACCAATGACCCCCCTTTTGTTCCAAAACTGCAATCACCATGTGGGGCACAAATACTTCCATTTTTGTTCCCAATGTCAATTTTCTAGCTTCTTGGACTAACATTACAGTAGCAGCCACTGCTCGGAGGCAAGAAGGCCATCCGGCACTTACCATATCCAACTGCTTGGAAAAATAGCCCACCGGTCTCTTCCATGATCCAATTCGTTGAGTTAAAACTCCAAGCGCTAGTCGTTGCCGCTCATGTACAAAGAGTTGAAATGTTTTTGTCAAATCAGGCAATCCTAATGCTGGGGCTTCTTGCAGAGCCTGTTTTAAGTCTTGAAAAGCCCTTTTACACTCTAAACTCCAAACTAATTGTGGCTCTTTTAAAGCTGCATACAGTGGTTTGGCTAACAGTCCATAATTCAAAATCCAGAGTCTGCACCACCCTGTCATTCCTAGAAAAGTTCGTAACTCGTGCAAATTTCTAGGTTCAGGGATGGCACAAATCGCTTGTATTCTATTCACCCCCAACCGTCTTTGTCCTTGGGAAATTTCACATCCCAGATATATCACTTTTTCCCGGGCAATTTGGGCTTTTTCCTTAGAAACTCGATAACCGCTCCGTCCCAGTAAATTTAATCACGCAACTGTAACAGTAATGCAGTTTTCATACCTTTCTGTCGCCACGAAAATGTCATCCACATATTGCAACAATAAGTATGCTTTTGATGGTAATTGAAAATATCCTTGCTCCTTCCAATCCTCCAGTTCTCGTGCCAGCTGATTCCCAAATATTGTAGGACTGTTTTTGAAGCCTTGTGGTAACCTGGTCCAGGTCAGCTGTCGTTTTCGTCCTGTATCCGGATTTTCCCATTCAAACGCAAATAATTTCCTACTTTGTAATGCCAATGGGATGCAGAAGAAAGCATCTTTTAAATCAATTACAGAAAAGTATCTAAATTGTTCTGCCACAGATGTTAACAATGTATAAGGATTTGCTACTACTGGATGTATATCTTTAACTATTTCGTTTACAGCTCTTAAATCTTGAACTAACCTATAATCTCCGTTAGGTTTTCTTATAGGAAATATTGGTGTATTATATTCAGATTCACATTCTTCTAACACATTGTGCATCAAAAATTTTGCAATTAATGGTGCTACCCCTTTCCTAGCTTCTAACTGTATAGGATATTGTCTAACTCTTACCGGTTGGACACCTTCTTTCAATTCTACTATGACAGGTTTTGCTGCTTTCGCTAATCCCGGTACTTGTGTCTCCCATACCCATGGTACTACAGCGTTTTCTACCTCTATTGGTATTGTTGTATTAGCTATTTCTTTTACTATAAATATTCTAGCTATTTCTTCCTCAGGTATCTGCAACTTAGCTTTTCCATTTTCAAATATTATTTTAGCATTAAATCTTGACAATAAATCTCGTCCTAACAAAGATGTAGGACAATCCGGTACATAGAGAAATTCATGATCTAATTCTTTACCCCTAAAATTTAGATGCAATGGCCGCAGAAAGGGCCGTTGCTCTGTTTTTCCTGTAGCTCCTACCACAGTTATCATCGTATCTCCTATCTTTCCTAAACAAGTATTTAAAACAGAATAAGTTGCCCCAGTATCTACCAATAATTGTTTCTCTTCCCCATCAATTTCTGTTGTCACTTTTAATCCATCACTTAGTCAGCTACTATGTTGCCCCAAATGTCCTAACATCATTGTTTCTGCCATTGGTGTTCCTCCTACTGAAGTCTGCTGGGCCAAATTCATTTTCACTGGGCACTCATTTTTCCAATGTCCCTGTTGTCTGCAAAACGCACACTGATTTATCCCTAGCTGATTTTGAGGTATTCCCCGCATGCCTCCTACCCTGTATCCTCCTCGACCTCGTCCTCTACTTCTGCCTCTTATTCCTTGATTTACTCGTTGTAACATTGCTAATAATCCTGCCTGATTTCTCTTTGTGGTTTTTTTTTTTTTTTTTTTTTTTTTCCTATTATTGTACACTTTCCAGCTGATTGCTTCCAAATTACTAAATCTCCTGGGGAAAAAGGAACTTTCCCATATACTTTATCAGTCCCCGAAATTGCCTCTCGTAAAGGGGCTAATAATACTTTACTGTTTTGCTCTTGTTCCTTCCTCCCTTGTCTTGTTCTCTGTGCAATTGGGGTTCGTTGCGCTTGTCTTGGGCATGATGAATGCCCTGGCGAACCCTTCGGTGTTAACTTAATCTGGATCGCTCCAGTATTAATTGATTCTGACGGTTTTACCGCCTTAATACTATCAGTATCACTATCGTCCCCTGCATCTATATCGGACATCACAGGGGCCGTCGGTGATGCTAAAAGTGATACCTCCTCTGGCTCTCTTATTGAATTTTGTATTGCCAAACAAGTCATACACTTCTTATTACCTACACATCCTTCACATTTTGTTTTATCTTTTTTTCGGGATGTACCAACAACATTCCACATTCTCTCTGCATATCTGGATGATTACGTATATCATAAAATAGATCAACATATGGTACTTCATCCCATTTTTCAAGTTCTTAACAATATCTCATTAATGGACCTATAACACCCGGATCTAAACTTCCGTGTTCAGGCCACCGGGGTCCATCATACTCATATTGTGGCCACCAATTCGTACAATAATCTATAAATCGACTTTTACTCATACTCTGAAAATATCCCGCACTTTTCCAATGCTTTAATAAACATCCTAACGGAGAATTATCCGGTATTACCATGGTCTTACACATTCACTCCACACACACACACTAAATCTACAGGGTAGAAAACGGAAAGATAGCCTCTGATGGGAAACAAAAGACCAAACCAAACTCACGAGACAGCCACGTATGTCCGTGAGTGCTGGACCTGCGGGGCTTTCGCTCCGTCTGACGGCCAGCGCCTAGGCTTCCACAGACCAGACCTCGAGCTCGTTAGCCCAACCTTGCGTGAATCGCCGTCACGTCTTATTAGGCAGGCACCCGACCAAATATTACAATAAAGCACCTTCGGGCTTACCACTTTGGGACGTCAGGAGCAGCGCAGAGCGGGCGCAGCCGATGGCTCCCCGAGAATTCCTCGGTGCCGGCACGGAGCAAAATCGGAAAGCGAACCGTCAACACTACTCCCGAAGTCCCATCTGGGTCGCCAGAAAACTGTTGCCCGTAAAGAAACACATAACTACGAAAGCAGTTATATGCGGTGCTTTATTCGGGGCCCGGGGTCTCAGGGACTCATGTCCAAAGCTGAGAATCCCAAATCCCCGTTTAACTTGGTTAATATTTATAGTGTTCGGTTACGTAACATAATCAACAGAATTGCTAAGCTACATGATTGTTTCCCATTTATAGTTTCTTCAGTTACTGTTGCCAAGATTTGCTTATCATTTACCTAGTTCATCAGATTGTGCTGTACCTAGTTCATCAGATTGTACTGTACCCACTTCATCAGATTGTACTGTACCCAACACCTGCAATTATACCTTCATCTTGTCTACCAAGTATAACCTATTCTAATCAATATAATGTAACAATTCCCCCCTTTGAAAATACTTCAAGTCTTCCAGACTGCAAGGATTTTCATCATCAGTTCCGCAGATTTCCATATTCTTTGGACCGTCTCAAACTGGTGATTGTAGCTGCAATGAATTATTTCCAATGTCTTCATATCTCGGGGGAAGTTCATGATTCTTCCTGGTAACAGCTTTTAAAATTTTCCCCAAGCGTTGCCGTTCCTTATTAACAATATTTTGAATCAAACGCAACACTCCCATAATAGCTAACATAATAATTATAATTATTATACACCATTGAATTAAAGATGCTACCCAACCAGAGATGTTCAATCCAAATGACTTTGCTAAAGCAGCAACCCAATTATGGGTACTTTCTTCTCTTTCTTCCTCAGTTGCATGTTCAATTTGCGTTAGCTGAGACAAATCACGTTCTACCGCGGCTGTAACATTCGGAATATGTACACAACAATGATCAATCTTATCTCGTAAATAACCACATACTCCATGTTCTTTTAGCAACAGCATATCTAATGCCATTCTATTTTGCAGGGTCATTTTTGTGGTTGCCTGTAATTGTAAGTTTATTTCCTTAAATCCTTCTTTAGTCACTCTTGCTAGCCTTTCCGTTTGTCCTAACAACCGGTACAACATTTCTCTATTCCGATAAGTACTAATTGGAGCAAACAATGATTCTAAAGCCCAACCTAACTTCACACCGGATGATGGTTCTTGCCAATCATCATCATCCTTTATTTCTCTCTTCATTATCCATAAATTTTCTAATCTACCCTTAAATGGCGCTTTCTTCCAAATTGGGCAGAGAGTTGGTAACCCTAAAGTTATTTCAGTCACCAACCCATCCAAGGGGAGGTGAGTCGTCCATTGTCCATCACTTGTAACCCAAACTAAATTTCCTGTGCTCCTGATCGTAGTTCTACAATCTATTCCCACTCCGAATTGTATTACAGGTTCACTCATGGAGTATTTAATTCCTCTACAGGCACAACCTGTCCTTAATGCAAGGACCACAGGTGGAAAGGTAGCTTCACTTTCGGGGTGTCACAAGTGTATACTTTTGTACAGTTCTAGACTGGGTGTTTTTCAGCTAACTTTCTTTTGCATTGGATTTTCTTGTGTTTCCTGTTGTGGCGCCTGGATTATTTGTATTGGTTGCATTTCGTCTTTTTCCAAATCTTTTAACTCTCTCCTGGCTCTGTTTCTTTTCTGCATAGGTTCTGATTTTGCAGTAACCTCTAATGCCCTTTTTCCATAATCAAAACTCTCTTTAATCCAAACAATACAGGTGTAGTTTCCTACATCTGTCTTACTTACATTTCGCAATGATAAAATCATAGTACCCCTTCGTGTATCACTATCCCATCGGATTGTGAACCCAGTTGACAATTTGGACTCATTCTTCTGCCAATAGCAACTAATGTCTTGGATTGAACTTCTCATATCTCCAACAAAATCACAAGTCAAATTTACATCCATTCGTTCTTCTATATGTACAGTAGCATATGTATGTATTATTTGAGCGAAACCATTACTTAATCCTACCCAGCATAGTATTACCAAGATGTAAATCTCAGTTTTGTAGGAGTGATCATTTTTACCCCCCATTGTGATGGTACCTTCTTCACTCTGGTACAATGAATCCAATTATCAATTCCTGCTACTTTCACAGCGGTAAATGTTATCAATAGCACCAAATAAAGTCCATGCCACTGTTCCTTTAAAGGCTCCGTTTGCCAATTTCGAACATACGCTTGGTCTCCTGGTTGATTCTCCAACGGCAAAGGGCGATTCCAGATGATCGCGGCACGTAAGGCTGTGAGTAATCTGCTTAAAGAAATTATATAACTATAAACATCTTGATCTCCTTGGAGGTGTAAATCTGCACTTCCCATTCCCTTCGTTGGTGCAGTATATGGCTTACCGTACAGAATTTCATAGGGACTTACAGACAACCCTTCTCTAGGTTTTATACGAATTCTCAATAAAGCAAGGGGCAATGCCTGTGGCCATTGGATTTGAGCTTCCTGGCATATCTTTTTAATTTGTCCTTTTAATGTTTGATTCATCCTTTCTACCTTTCCACTAGATTGTGGCCTCCACGGTGTATGTAAATCCCAGCTAATTCCAAGCATTTCACTAATTTCCTGTACTATTTTAGCTATAAAGTGTGGGCCTCGATCTGAAGAAATTCCTAAAGGTACCCCAAATCTAGGTATGATCTCTTTTAACAAAGTTTTTACTACTTCTCTAGCTTGATTCGTTCTACAGGGAAATGCTTCTAGCCACCCTGAAAAGGTACATACGTATACCAATAAATACTTAAACCCTTTTGATTTAGGTAATTCTGCAAAATCCACTTGCCAATAGTCACCTGGTTCTATTCCCACTTTCAAAGTTCCCATTGGAATTTGTTTTCGTATTACCGGATTATTCTTTAAACATACTGGACACTTCGCATTCACCCCTTTTGCTATTGTTAACATTTGTGCAGATATAATGCTCCGCTTTAAAAACTGCACCAATGCTTCTGCTCCCCAATGGCATTTATTATGTTCAGTTTGTATTATTCGTTTCATAATTGTAGCAGGCACTACTACTTGTCCATTACCTGTTACATACCATCCATGTGAATTCTTCTGTGCCTTTACCAAATCGGCTAATTTTTCATCTTCTTGGGTATAAAAGGGATTTACAGAGAGATGAGCAGTAATCGGGCTTACCTTAGTAGGTATTAGAGCTAATTCAGTCCATACTTGCCGTGCAGCAATTTTGGCTGCCTGGTCTGCCTTCATGTTTCCTTGTGCCACATCGCTGTCATCCCTCTGATGTCCTCGACAATGCATTACAGCCACTTGCTGAGGTAGTACCACAGCCTCTAATAACTGTAAGATCTCGGTTCGATATTTAATAATACTACCTTGAGCCGTCAACAATCCTCTTTCCTTCCATAAAGCTCCATGTATATGTATTATTCCAAAAGCGTATTTAGAATCTGCCCAAATATTCACCCTCTTATCCGTACTCGGTATTAAAGCCCGAATTAGAGCGACCAGTTCTGCCTTTTGCGCTGACGTTCCTGGCATTAATGCCTTTGCTTCAATTACTTCAAGCTTAGTAACCACAGCATATCCAGAATATCGTGTTCCATTCTCAACAAAGCTGCTACCGTCTGTAAATAATGTCCAGTCAGGATTTACAAGGGGAATATCTTTCAGATCTACCCTACTGGCGTAAGTTTGTTCGATCACCTCAATACAATCATGTTCCAGCTCGCCTTCCTCTATTTTGCTACCTAAAAATTCAGCGGGATTCAAACATGTTGTTATCTTTAAAAATATATCATCCTGTTCTCTCAATATTGCCTGATATTTCAACATTCTACTGGATGACAACCAATGACCCCCCTTTTGTTCCAAAACTGCAATCACCATGTGGGGCACAAATACTTCCATTTTTGTTCCCAATGTCAATTTTCTAGCTTCTTGGACTAACATTACAGTAGCAGCCACTGCTCGGAGGCAAGAAGGCCATCCGGCACTTACCATATCCAACTGCTTGGAAAAATAGCCCACCGGTCTCTTCCATGATCCAATTCGTTGAGTTAAAACTCCAAGCGCTAGTCGTTGCCGCTCATGTACAAAGAGTTGAAATGTTTTTGTCAAATCAGGCAATCCTAATGCTGGGGCTTCTTGCAGAGCCTGTTTTAAGTCTTGAAAAGCCCTTTTACACTCTAAACTCCAAACTAATTGTGGCTCTTTTAAAGCTGCATACAGTGGTTTGGCTAACAGTCCATAATTCAAAATCCAGAGTCTGCACCACCCTGTCATTCCTAGAAAAGTTCGTAACTCGTGCAAATTTCTAGGTTCAGGGATGGCACAAATCGCTTGTATTCTATTCACCCCCAACCGTCTTTGTCCTTGGGAAATTTCACATCCCAGATATATCACTTTTTCCCGGGCAATTTGGGCTTTTTCCTTAGAAACTCGATAACCGCTCTGTCCCAGTAAATTTAATCACGCAACTGTAACAGTAATGCAGTTTTCATACCTTTCTGTCGCCACGAAAATGTCATCCACATATTGCAACAATAAGTATGCTTTTGATGGTAATTGAAAATATCCTTGCTCCTTCCAATCCTCCAGTTCTCGTGCCAGCTGATTCCCAAATATTGTAGGACTGTTTTTGAAGCCTTGTGGTAACCTGGTCCAGGTCAGCTGTCGTTTTCGTCCTGTATCCGGATTTTCCCATTCAAACGCAAATAATTTCCTACTTTGTAATGCCAATGGGATGCAGAAGAAAGCATCTTTTAAATCAATTACAGAAAAGTATCTAAATTGTTCTGCCACAGATGTTAACAATGTATAAGGATTTGCTACTACTGGATGTATATCTTTAACTATTTCGTTTACAGCTCTTAAATCTTGAACTAACCTATAATCTCCGTTAGGTTTTCTTATAGGAAATATCGGTGTATTATATTCAGATTCACATTCTTCTAACACATTGTGCATCAAAAATTTTGCAATTAATGGTGCTACCCCTTTCCTAGCTTCTAACTGTATAGGATATTGTCTAACTCTTACCGGTTGGACACCTTCTTTCAATTCTACTATGACAGGTTTTGCTGCTTTCGCTAATCCCGGTACTTGTGTCTCCCATACCCATGGTACTACAGCGTTTTCTACCTCTATTGGTATTGTTGTATTAGCTATTTCTTTTACTATAAATATTCTAGCTATTTCTTCCTCAGGTATCTGCAACTTAGCTTTTCCATTTTCAAATATTATTTTAGCATTAAATCTTGACAATAAATCTCGTCCTAACAAAGATGTAGGACAATCCGGTACATAGAGAAATTCATGATCTAATTCTTTACCCCTAAAATTTAGATGCAATGGCCGCAGAAAGGGCCGTTGCTCTGTTTTTCCTGTAGCTCCTACCACAGTTATCATCGTATCTCCTATCTTTCCTAAACAAGTATTTAAAACAGAATAAGTTGCCCCAGTATCTACCAATAATTGTTTCTCTTCCCCATCAATTTCTGTTGTCACTTTTAATCCATCACTTAGTCAGCTACTATGTTGCCCCAAATGTCCTAACATCATTGTTTCTGCCATTGGTGTTCCTCCTACTGAAGTCTGCTGGGCCAAATTCATTTTCACTGGGCACTCATTTTTCCAATGTCCCTGTTGTCTGCAAAACGCACACTGATTTATCCCTAGCTGATTTTGAGGTATTCCCCGCATGCCTCCTACCCTGTATCCTCCTCGACCTCGTCCTCTACTTCTGCCTCTTATTCCTTGATTTACTCATTGTAACATTGCTAATAATCCTGCCTGATTTCTCTTTGTGGTTTTTTTTTTTCTCCCTATTATTGTACACTTTCCAGCTGATTGCTTCCAAATTACTAAATCTCCTGGGGAAAAAGGAACTTTCCCATATACTTTATCAGTCCCCGAAATTGCCTCTCGTAAAGGGGCTAATAATACTTTACTGTTTTGCTCTTGTTCCTTCCTCCCTTGTCTTGTTCTCTGTGCAATTGGGGTTCGTTGCGCTTGTCTTGGGCATGATGAATGCCCTGGCGAACCCTTCGGTGTTAACTTAATCTGGATCGCTCCAGTATTAATTGATTCTGACGGTTTTACCGCCTTAATACTATCAGTATCACTATCGTCCCCTGCATCTATATCGGACATCACAGGGGCCGTCGGTGATGCTAAAAGTGATACCTCCTCTGGCTCTCTTATTGAATTTTGTATTGCCAAACAAGTCATACGCTTCTTATTACCTACACATCCTCCACGTTTTGTTTTATCTTTTTTTCGGGATGTACCAACAACATTCCACATTCTCTCTGCATATCTGGATGATTACGTATATCATAAAATAGATCAACATATGGTACTTCATCCCATTTTTCAAGTTCTTAACAATATCTCATTAATGGACCTATAACACCCGGATCTAAACTTCCGTGTTCAGGCCACCGGGGTCCATCATACTCATATTGTGGCCACCAATTCGTACAATAATCTATAAATCGACTTTTACTCATACTCTGAAAATATCCCGCACTTTTCCAATGCTTTAATAAACATCCTAACGGAGAATTATCCGGTATTACCATGGTCTTACACACTCACTCCACACACACACACACTAAATCTACGGGGTAGAAAACGGAAAGATAGCCTCTGATGGGAAACAAAAGACCAAACCAAACTCACGAGACAGCCACGTATGTCCGTGAGTGCTGGACCTGCGGGGCTTTCGCTCCGTCTGACGGCCAGCGCCTAGGCTTCCACAGACCAGACCTCGAGCTCGTTAGCCCAACCTTGCGTGAATCGCCGTCACGTCTTATTAGGCAGGCACCCGACCAAATATTACAATAAAGCACCTTCGGGCTTACCACTTTGGGACGTCAGGAGCAGCGCAGAGCGGGCGCAGCCGATGGCTCCCCGAGAATTCCTCGGTGCCGGCACGGAGCAAAATCGGAAAGCGAACCGTCAACACTACTCCCGAAGTCCCATCTGGGTCGCCAGAAAACTGTTGCCCGTAAAGAAACACATAACTACGAAAGCAGTTATATGCGGTGCTTTATTCGGGGCCCGGGGTCTCAGGGACTCATGTCCAAAGCTGAGAATCCCAAATCCCCGTTTAACTTGGTTAATATTTATAGTGTTCGGTTACGTAACATAATCAACAGAATTGCTAAGCTACATGATTGTTTCCCATTTATAGTTTCTTCAGTTACTGTTGCCAAGATTTGCTTATCATTTACCTAGTTCATCAGATTGTGCTGTACCTAGTTCATCAGATTGTACTGTACCCAGTTCATCAGATTGTACTGTACCCAACACCTGCAATTATACCTTCATCTTGTCTACCAAGTATAACCTATTCTAATCAATATAATGTAACAATTCCCCCCTTTGAAAATACTTCAAGTCTTCCAGACTGCAAGGATTTTCATCATCAGTTCCGCAGATTTCCATATTCTTTGGACCGTCTCAAACCGGTGATTGTAGCTGCAATGAATTATTTCCAATGTCTTCATATCTCGGGGGAAGTTCATGATTCTTCCTGGTAACAGCTTTTAAAATTTTCCCCAAGCGTTGCCGTTCCTTATTAACAATATTTTGAATCAAACGCAACACTCCCATAATAGCTAACATAATAATTATAATTATTATACACCATTGAATTAAAGATGCTACCCAACCAGAGATGTTCAATCCAAATGACTTTGCTAAAGCAGCAACCCAATTATGGGTACTTTCTTCTCTTTCTTCCTCAGTTGCATGTTCAATTTGCGTTAGCTGAGACAAATCACGTTCTACCGCGGCTGTAACATTCGGAATATGTACACAACAATGATCAATCTTATCTCGTAAATAACCACATACTCCATGTTCTTTTAGCAACAGCATATCTAATGCCATTCTATTTTGCAGGGTCATTTTTGTGGTTGCCTGTAATTGTAAGTTTATTTCCTTAAATCCTTCTTTAGTCACTCTTGCTAGCCTTTCCGTTTGTCCTAACAACCGGTACAACATTTCTCTATTCCGATAAGTACTAATTGGAGCAAACAATGATTCTAAAGCCCAACCTAACTTCACACCGGATGATGGTTCTTGCCAATCATCATCATCCTTTATTTCTCTCTTCATTATCCATAAATTTTCTAATCTACCCTTAAATGGCGCTTTCTTCCAAATTGGGCAGAGAGTTGGTAACCCTAAAGTTATTTCAGTCACCAACCCATCCAAGGGGAGGTGAGTCGTCCATTGTCCATCACTTGTAACCCAAACTAAATTTCCTGTGCTCCTGATCGTAGTTCTACAATCTATTCCCACTCCGAATTGTATTACAGGTTCACTCATGGAGTATTTAATTCCTCTACAGGCACAACCTGTCCTTAATGCAAGGACCACAGGTGGAAAGGTAGCTTCACTTTCGGGGTGTCACAAGTGTATACTTTTGTACAGTTCTAGACTGGGTGTTTTTCAGCTAACTTTCTTTTGCATTGGATTTTCTTGTGTTTCCTGTTGTGGCGCCTGGATTATTTGTATTGGTTGCATTTCGTCTTTTTCCAAATCTTTTAACTCTCTCCTGGCTCTGTTTCTTTTCTGCATAGGTTCTGATTTTGCAGTAACCTCTAATGCCCTTTTTCCATAATCAAAACTCTCTTTAATCCAAACAATACAGGTGTAGTTTCCTACATCTGTCTTACTTACATTTCGCAATGATAAAATCATAGTACCCCTTCGTGTATCACTATCCCATCGGATTGTGAACCCAGTTGACAATTTGGACTCATTCTTCTGCCAATAGCAACTAATGTCTTGGATTGAACTTCTCATATCTCCAACAAAATCACAAGTCAAATTTACATCCATTCGTTCTTCTATATGTACAGTAGCATATGTATGTATTATTTGAGCGAAACCATTACTTAATCCTACCCAGCATAGTATTACCAAGATGTAAATCTCAGTTTTGTAGGAGTGATCATTTTTACCCCCCATTGTGATGGTACCTTCTTCACTCTGGTATAATGAATCCAATTATCAATTCCTGCTACTTTCACAGCGGTAAATGTTATCAATAGCACCAAATAAAGTCCATGCCACTGTTCCTTTAAAGGCTCCGTTTGCCAATTTCGAACATACGCTTGGTCTCCTGGTTGATTCTCCAACGGCAAAGGGCGATTCCAGATGATCGCGGCACGTAAGGCTGTGAGTAATCTGCTTAAAGAAATTATATAACTATAAACATCTTGATCTCCTTGGAGGTGTAAATCTGCACTTCCCATTCCCTTCGTTGGTGCAGTATATGGCTTACCGTACAGAATTTCATAGGGACTTACAGACAACCCTTCTCTAGGTTTTATACGAATTCTCAATAAAGCAAGGGGCAATGCCTGTGGCCATTGGATTTGAGCTTCCTGGCATATCTTTTTAATTTGTCCTTTTAATGTTTGATTCTTCCTTTCTACCTTTCCACTAGATTGTGGCCTCCACGGTGTATGTAAATCCCAGCTAATTCCAAGCATTTCACTAATTTCCTGTACTATTTTAGCTATAAAGTGTGGGCCTCGATCTGAAGAAATTCCTAAAGGTACCCCAAATCTAGGTATGATCTCTTTTAACAAAGTTTTTACTACTTCTCTAGCTTGATTCGTTCTACAGGGAAATGCTTCTAGCCACCCTGAAAAGGTACATACGTATACCAATAAATACTTAAACCCTTTTGATTTAGGTAATTCTGCAAAATCCACTTGCCAATAGTCACCTGGTTCTATTCCCACTTTCAAAGTTCCCATTTGAATTTGTTTTCGTATTACCGGATTATTCTTTAAACATACTGGACACTTCGCATTCACCCCTTTTGCTATTGTTAACATTTGTGCAGATATAATGCTCCGCTTTAAAAACTGCACCAATGCTTCTGCTCCCCAATGGCATTTATTATGTTCAGTTTGTATTATTCGTTTCATAATTGTAGCAGGCACTACTACTTGTCCATTACCTGTTACATACCATCCATGTGAATTCTTCTGTGCCTTTACCAAATCGGCTAATTTTTCATCTTCTTGGGTATAAAAGGGATTTACAGAGAGATGAGCAGTAATCGGGCTTACCTTAGTAGGTATTAGAGCTAATTCAGTCCATACTTGCCGTGCAGCAATTTTGGCTGCCTGGTCTGCCTTCATGTTTCCTTGTGCCACATCGCTGTCATCCCTCTGATGTCCTCGACAATGCATTACAGCCACTTGCTGAGGTAGTACCACAGCCTCTAATAACTGTAAGATCTCGGTTCGATATTTAATAATACTACCTTGAGCCGTCAACAATCCTCTTTCCTTCCATAAAGCTCCATGTATATGTATTATTCCAAAAGCGTATTTAGAATCTGCCCAAATATTCACCCTCTTATCCGTACTCGGTATTAAAGCCCGAATTAGAGCGACCAGTTCTGCCTTTTGCGCTGACGTTCCTGGCATTAATGCCTTTGCTTCAATTACTTCAAGCTTAGTAACCACAGCATATCCAGAATATCGTGTTCCATTCTCAACAAAGCTGCTACCGTCTGTAAATAATGTCCAGTCAGGATTTACAAGGGGAATATCTTTCAGATCTACCCTACTGGCGTAAGTTTGTTCGATCACCTCAATACAATCATGTTCCAGCTCGCCTTCCTCTATTTTGCTACCTAAAAATTCAGCGGGATTCAAACATGTTGTTATCTTTAAAAATATATCATCCTGTTCTCTCAATATTGCTTGATATTTCAACATTCTACTGGATGACAACCAATGACCCCCCTTTTGTTCCAAAACTGCAATCACCATGTGGGGCACAAATACTTCCATTTTTGTTCCCAATGTCAATTTTCTAGCTTCTTGGACTAACATTACAGTAGCAGCCACTGCTCGGAGGCAAGAAGGCCATCCGGCACTTACCATATCCAACTGCTTGGAAAAATAGCCCACCGGTCTCTTCCATGATCCAATTCGTTGAGTTAAAACTCCAAGCGCTAGTCGTTGCCGCTCATGTACAAAGAGTTGAAATGTTTTTGTCAAATCAGGCAATCCTAATGCTGGGGCTTCTTGCAGAGCCTGTTTTAAGTCTTGAAAAGCCCTTTTACACTCTAAACTCCAAACTAATTGTGGCTCTTTTAAAGCTGCATACAGTGGTTTGGCTAACAGTCCATAATTCAAAATCCAGAGTCTGCACCACCCTGTCATTCCTAGAAAAGTTCGTAACTCGTGCAAATTTCTAGGTTCAGGGATGGCACAAATCGCTTGTATTCTATTCACCCCCAACCGTCTTTGTCCTTGGGAAATTTCACATCCCAGATATATCACTTTTTCCCGGGCAATTTGGGCTTTTTCCTTAGAAACTCGATAACCGCTCTGTCCCAGTAAATTTAATCACGCAACTGTAACAGTAATGCAGTTTTCATACCTTTCTGTCGCCACGAAAATGTCATCCACATATTGCAACAATAAGTATGCTTTTGATGGTAATTGAAAATATCCTTGCTCCTTCCAATCCTCCAGTTCTCGTGCCAGCTGATTCCCAAATATTGTAGGACTGTTTTTGAAGCCTTGTGGTAACCTGGTCCAGGTCAGCTGTCGTTTTCGTCCTGTATCCGGATTTTCCCATTCAAACGCAAATAATTTCCTACTTTGTAATGCCAATGGGATGCAGAAGAAAGCATCTTTTAAATCAATTACAGAAAAGTATCTAAATTGTTCTGCCACAGATGTTAACAATGTATAAGGATTTGCTACTACTGGATGTATATCTTTAACTATTTCGTTTACAGCTCTTAAATCTTGAACTAACCTATAATCTCCGTTAGGTTTTCTTATAGGAAATATTGGTGTATTATATTCAGATTCACATTCTTCTAACACATTGTGCATCAAAAATTTTGCAATTAATGGTGCTACCCCTTTCCTAGCTTCTAACTGTATAGGATATTGTCTAACTCTTACCGGTTGGACACCTTCTTTCAATTCTACTATGACAGGTTTTGCTGCTTTCGCTAATCCCGGTACTTGTGTCTCCCATACCCATGGTACTACAGCGTTTTCTACCTCTATTGGTATTGTTGTATTAGCTATTTCTTTTACTATAAATATTCTAGCTATTTCTTCCTCAGGTATCTGCAACTTAGCTTTTCCATTTTCAAATATTATTTTAGCATTAAATCTTGACAATAAATCTCGTCCTAACAAAGATGTAGGACAATCCGGTACATAGAGAAATTCATGATCTAATTCTTTACCCCTAAAATTTAGATGCAATGGCCGCAGAAAGGGCCGTTGCTCTGTTTTTCCTGTAGCTCCTACCACAGTTATCATCGTATCTCCTATCTTTCCTAAACAAGTATTTAAAACAGAATAAGTTGCCCCAGTATCTACCAATAATTGTTTCTCTTCCCCATCAATTTCTGTTGTCACTTTTAATCCATCACTTAGTCAGCTACTATGTTGCCCCAAATGTCCTAACATCATTGTTTCTGCCATTGGTGTTCCTCCTACTGAAGTCTGCTGGGCCAAATTCATTTTCACTGGGCACTCATTTTTCCAATGTCCCTGTTGTCTGCAAAACGCACACTGATTTATCCCTAGCTGATTTTGAGGTATTCCCCGCATGCCTCCTACCCTGTATCCTCCTCGACCTCGTCCTCTACTTCTGCCTCTTATTCCTTGATTTACTCGTTGTAACATTGCTAATAATCCTGCCTGATTTCTCTTTGTGGTTTTTTTTTTTTTTTTTCTCCCTATTATTGTACACTTTCCAGCTGATTGCTTCCAAATTACTAAATCTCCTGGGGAAAAAGGAACTTTCCCATATACTTTATCAGTCCCCGAAATTGCCTCTCGTAAAGGGGCTAATAATACTTTACTGTTTTGCTCTTGTTCCTTCCTCCCTTGTCTTGTTCTCTGTGCAATTGGGGTTCGTTGCGCTTGTCTTGGGCATGATGAATGCCCTGGCGAACCCTTCGGTGTTAACTTAATCTGGATCGCTCCAGTATTAATTGATTCTGACGGTTTTACCGCCTTAATACTATCAGTATCACTATCGTCCCCTGCATCTATATCGGACATCACAGGGGCCGTCGGTGATGCTAAAAGTGATACCTCCTCTGGCTCTCTTATTGAATTTTGTATTGCCAAACAAGTCATACGCTTCTTATTACCTACACATCCTTCACATTTTGTTTTATCTTTTTTTCGGGATGTACCAACAACATTCCACATTCTCTCTGCATATCTGGATGATTACGTATATCATAAAATAGATCAACATATGGTACTTCATCCCATTTTTCAAGTTCTTAACAATATCTCATTAATGGACCTATAACACCCGGATCTAAACTTCCGTGTTCAGGCCACCGGGGTCCATCATACTCATATTGTGGCCACCAATTCGTACAATAATCTATAAATCGACTTTTACTCATACTCTGAAAATATCCCGCACTTTTCCAATGCTTTAATAAACATCCTAACGGAGAATTATCCGGTATTACCATGGTCTTACACATTCACTCCACACACACACACACACTAAATCTACGGGGTAGAAAACGGAAAGATAGCCTCTGATGGGAAACAAAAGACCAAACCAAACTCACGAGACAGCCACGTATGTCCGTGAGTGCTGGACCTGCGGGGCTTTCGCTCCGTCTGACGGCCAGCGCCTAGGCTTCCACAGACCAGACCTCGAGCTCGTTAGCCCAACCTTGCGTGAATCGCCGTCACGTCTTATTAGGCAGGCACCCGACCAAATATTACAATAAAGCACCTTCGGGCTTACCACTTTGGGACGTCAGCAGCAGCGCAGAGCGGGCGCAGCCGATGGCTCCCCGAGAATTCCTCGGTGCCGGCACGGAGCAAAATCGGAAAGCGAACCGTCAACACTACTCCCGAAGTCCCATCTGGGTCGCCAGAAAACTGTTGCCCGTAAAGAAACACATAACTACGAAAGCAGTTATATGCGGTGCTTTATTCGGGGCCCGGGGTCTCAGGGACTCATGTCCAAAGCTGAGAATCCCAAATCCCCGTTTAACTTGGTTAATATTTATAGTGTTCGGTTACGTAACATAATCAACAGAATTGCTAAGCTACATGATTGTTTCCCATTTATAGTTTCTTCAGTTACTGTTGCCAAGATTTGCTTATCATTTACCTAGTTCATCAGATTGTGCTGTACCTAGTTCATCAGATTGTACTGTACCCAGTTCATCAGATTGTACTGTACCCAACACCTGCAATTATACCTTCATCTTGTCTACCAAGTATAACCTATTCTAATCAATATAATGTAACAATTCCCCCCTTTGAAAATACTTCAAGTCTTCCAGACTGCAAGGATTTTCATCATCAGTTCCGCAGATTTCCATATTCTTTGGACCGTCTCAAACCGGTGATTGTAGCTGCAATGAATTATTTCCAATGTCTTCATATCTCGGGGGAAGTTCATGATTCTTCCTGGTAACAGCTTTTAAAATTTTCCCCAAGCGTTGCCGTTCCTTATTAACAATATTTTGAATCAAACGCAACACTCCCATAATAGCTAACATAATAATTATAATTATTATACACCATTGAATTAAAGATGCTACCCAACCAGAGATGTTCAATCCAAATGACTTTGCTAAAGCAGCAACCCAATTATGGGTACTTTCTTCTCTTTCTTCCTCAGTTGCATGTTCAATTTGCGTTAGCTGAGACAAATCACGTTCTACCGCGGCTGTAACATTCGGAATATGTACACAACAATGATCAATCTTATCTCGTAAATAACCACATACTCCATGTTCTTTTAGCAACAGCATATCTAATGCCATTCTATTTTGCAGGGTCATTTTTGTGGTTGCCTGTAATTGTAAGTTTATTTCCTTAAATCCTTCTTTAGTCACTCTTGCTAGCCTTTCCGTTTGTCCTAACAACCGGTACAACATTTCTCTATTCCGATAAGTACTAATTGGAGCAAACAATGATTCTAAAGCCCAACCTAACTTCACACCGGATGATGGTTCTTGCCAATCATCATCATCCTTTATTTCTCTCTTCATTATCCATAAATTTTCTAATCTACCCTTAAATGGCGCTTTCTTCCAAATTGGGCAGAGAGTTGGTAACCCTAAAGTTATTTCAGTCACCAACCCATCCAAGGGGAGGTGAGTCGTCCATTGTCCATCACTTGTAACCCAAACTAAATTTCCTGTGCTCCTGATCGTAGTTCTACAATCTATTCCCACTCCGAATTGTATTACAGGTTCACTCATGGAGTATTTAATTCCTCTACAGGCACAACCTGTCCTTAATGCAAGGACCACAGGTGGAAAGGTAGCTTCACTTTCGGGGTGTCACAAGTGTATACTTTTGTACAGTTCTAGACTGGGTGTTTTTCAGCTAACTTTCTTTTGCATTGGATTTTCTTGTGTTTCCTGTTGTGGCGCCTGGATTATTTGTATTGGTTGCATTTCGTCTTTTTCCAAATCTTTTAACTCTCTCCTGGCTCTGTTTCTTTTCTGCATAGGTTCTGATTTTGCAGTAACCTCTAATGCCCTTTTTCCATAATCAAAACTCTCTTTAATCCAAACAATACAGGTGTAGTTTCCTACATCTGTCTTACTTACATTTCGCAATGATAAAATCATAGTACCCCTTCGTGTATCACTATCCCATCGGATTGTGAACCCAGTTGACAATTTGGACTCATTCTTCTGCCAATAGCAACTAATGTCTTGGATTGAACTTCTCATATCTCCAACAAAATCACAAGTCAAATTTACATCCATTCGTTCTTCTATATGTACAGTAGCATATGTATGTATTATTTGAGCGAAACCATTACTTAATCCTACCCAGCATAGTATTACCAAGATGTAAATCTCAGTTTTGTAGGAGTGATCATTTTTACCCCCCATTGTGATGGTACCTTCTTCACTCTGGTATAATGAATCCAATTATCAATTCCTGCTACTTTCACAGCGGTAAATGTTATCAATAGCACCAAATAAAGTCCATGCCACTGTTCCTTTAAAGGCTCCGTTTGCCAATTTCGAACATACGCTTGGTCTCCTGGTTGATTCTCCAACGGCAAAGGGCGATTCCAGATGATCGCGGCACGTAAGGCTGTGAGTAATCTGCTTAAAGAAATTATATAACTATAAACATCTTGATCTCCTTGGAGGTGTAAATCTGCACTTCCCATTCCCTTCGTTGGTGCAGTATATGGCTTACCGTACAGAATTTCATAGGGACTTACAGACAACCCTTCTCTAGGTTTTATACGAATTCTCAATAAAGCAAGGGGCAATGCCTGTGGCCATTGGATTTGAGCTTCCTGGCATATCTTTTTAATTTGTCCTTTTAATGTTTGATTCTTCCTTTCTACCTTTCCACTAGATTGTGGCCTCCATGGTGTATGTAAATCCCAGCTAATTCCAAGCATTTCACTAATTTCCTGTACTATTTTAGCTATAAAGTGTGGGCCTCGATCTGAAGAAATTCCTAAAGGTACCCCAAATCTAGGTATGATCTCTTTTAACAAAGTTTTTACTACTTCTCTAGCTTGATTCGTTCTACAGGGAAATGCTTCTAGCCACCCTGAAAAGGTACATACGTATACCAATAAATACTTAAACCCTTTTGATTTAGGTAATTCTGCAAAATCCACTTGCCAATAGTCACCTGGTTCTATTCCCACTTTCAAAGATCCCATTTGAATTTGTTTTCGTATTACCGGATTATTCTTTAAACATACTGGACACTTCGCATTCACCCCTTTTGCTATTGTTAACATTTGTGCAGATATAATGCTCCGCTTTAAAAACTGCACCAATGCTTCTGCTCCCCAATGGCATTTATTATGTTCAGTTTGTATTATTCGTTTCATAATTGTAGCAGGCACTACTACTTGTCCATTACCTGTTACATACCATCCATGTGAATTCTTCTGTGCCTTTACCAAATCGGCTAATTTTTCATCTTCTTGGGTATAAAAGGGATTTACAGAGAGATGAGCAGTAATCGGGCTTACCTTAGTAGGTATTAGAGCTAATTCAGTCCATACTTGCCGTGCAGCAATTTTGGCTGCCTGGTCTGCCTTCATGTTTCCTTGTGCCACATCGCTGTCATCCCTCTGATGTCCTCGACAATGCATTACAGCCACTTGCTGAGGTAGTACCACAGCCTCTAATAACTGTAAGATCTCGGTTCGATATTTAATAATACTACCTTGAGCCGTCAACAATCCTCTTTCCTTCCATAAAGCTCCATGTATATGTATTATTCCAAAAGCGTATTTAGAATCTGCCCAAATATTCACCCTCTTATCCGTACTCGGTATTAAAGCCCGAATTAGAGCGACCAGTTCTGCCTTTTGCGCTGACGTTCCTGGCATTAATGCCTTTGCTTCAATTACTTCAAGCTTAGTAACCACAGCATATCCAGAATATCGTGTTCCATTCTCAACAAAGCTGCTACCGTCTGTAAATAATGTCCAGTCAGGATTTACAAGGGGAATATCTTTCAGATCTACCCTACTGGCGTAAGTTTGTTCGATCACCTCAATACAATCATGTTCCAGCTCGCCTTCCTCTATTTTGCTACCTAAAAATTCAGCGGGATTCAAACATGTTGTTATCTTTAAAAATATATCATCCTGTTCTCTCAATATTGCCTGATATTTCAACATTCTACTGGATGACAACCAATGACCCCCCTTTTGTTCCAAAACTGCAATCACCATGTGGGGCACAAATACTTCCATTTTTGTTCCCAATGTCAATTTTCTAGCTTCTTGGACTAACATTACAGTAGCAGCCACTGCTCGGAGGCAAGAAGGCCATCCGGCACTTACCATATCCAACTGCTTGGAAAAATAGCCCACCGGTCTCTTCCATGATCCAATTCGTTGAGTTAAAACTCCAAGCGCTAGTCGTTGCCGCTCATGTACAAAGAGTTGAAATGTTTTTGTCAAATCAGGCAATCCTAATGCTGGGGCTTCTTGCAGAGCCTGTTTTAAGTCTTGAAAAGCCCTTTTACACTCTAAACTCCAAACTAATTGTGGCTCTTTTAAAGCTGCATACAGTGGTTTGGCTAACAGTCCATAATTCAAAATCCAGAGTCTGCACCACCCTGTCATTCCTAGAAAAGTTCGTAACTCGTGCAAATTTCTAGGTTCAGGGATGGCACAAATCGCTTGTATTCTATTCACCCCCAACCGTCTTTGTCCTTGGGAAATTTCACATCCCAGATATATCACTTTTTCCTGGGCAATTTGGGCTTTTTCCTTAGAAACTCGATAACCGCTCTGTCCCAGTAAATTTAATCACGCAACTGTAACAGTAATGCAGTTTTCATACCTTTCTGTCGCCACGAAAATGTCATCCACATATTGCAACAATAAGTATGCTTTTGATGGTAATTGAAAATATCCTTGCTCCTTCCAATCCTCCAGTTCTCGTGCCAGCTGATTCCCAAATATTGTAGGACTGTTTTTGAAGCCTTGTGGTAACCTGGTCCAGGTCAGCTGTCGTTTTCGTCCTGTATCCGGATTTTCCCATTCAAACGCAAATAATTTCCTACTTTGTAATGCCAATGGGATGCAGAAGAAAGCATCTTTTAAATCAATTACAGAAAAGTATCTAAATTGTTCTGCCACAGATGTTAACAATGTATAAGGATTTGCTACTACTGGATGTATATCTTTAACTATTTCGTTTACAGCTCTTAAATCTTGAACTAACCTATAATCTCCGTTAGGTTTTCTTATAGGAAATATCGGTGTATTATATTCAGATTCACATTCTTCTAACACATTGTGCATCAAAAATTTTGCAATTAATGGTGCTACCCCTTTCCTAGCTTCTAACTGTATAGGATATTGTCTAACTCTTACCGGTTGGACACCTTCTTTCAATTCTACTATGACAGGTTTTGCTGCTTTCGCTAATCCCGGTACTTGTGTCTCCCATACCCATGGTACTACAGCGTTTTCTACCTCTATTGGTATTGTTGTATTAGCTATTTCTTTTACTATAAATATTCTAGCTATTTCTTCCTCAGGCATCTGCAACTTAGCTTTTCCATTTTCAAATATTATTTTAGCATTAAATCTTGACAATAAATCTCGTCCTAACAAAGATGTAGGACAATCCGGTACATAGAGAAATTCATGATCTAATTCTTTACCCCTAAAATTTAGATGCAATGGCCGCAGAAAGGGCCGTTGCTCTGTTTTTCCTGTAGCTCCTACCACAGTTATCATCGTATCTCCTATCTTTCCTAAACAAGTATTTAAAACAGAATAAGTTGCCCCAGTATCTACCAATAATTGTTTCTCTTCCCCATCAATTTCTGTTGTCACTTTTAATCCATCACTTAGTCAGCTACTATGTTGCCCCAAATGTCCTAACATCATTGTTTCTGCCATTGGTGTTCCTCCTACTGAAGTCTGCTGGGCCAAATTCATTTTCACTGGGCACTCATTTTTCCAATGTCCCTGTTGTCTGCAAAACGCACACTGATTTATCCCTAGCTGATTTTGAGGTATTCCCCGCATGCCTCCTACCCTGTATCCTCCTCGACCTCGTCCTCTACTTCTGCCTCTTATTCCTTGATTTACTCGTTGTAACATTGCTAATAATCCTGCCTGATTTCTCTTTGTGTTTTTTTTTTTTTTTTTTCTCCCTATTATTGTACACTTTCCAGCTGATTGCTTCCAAATTACTAAATCTCCTGGGGAAAAAGGAACTTTCCCATATACTTTATCAGTCCCCGAAATTGCCTCTCGTAAAGGGGCTAATAATACTTTACTGTTTTGCTCTTGTTCCTTCCTCCCTTGTCTTGTTCTCTGTGCAATTGGGGTTCGTTGCGCTTGTCTTGGGCATGATGAATGCCCTGGCGAACCCTTCGGTGTTAACTTAATCTGGATCGCTCCAGTATTAATTGATTCTGACGGTTTTACCGCCTTAATACTATCAGTATCACTATCGTCCCCTGCATCTATATCGGACATCACAGGGGCCGTCGGTGATGCTAAAAGTGATACCTCCTCTGGCTCTCTTATTGAATTTTGTATTGCCAAACAAGTCATACGCTTCTTATTACCTACACATCCTTCACATTTTGTTTTATCTTTTTTTCGGGATGTACCAACAACATTCCACATTCTCTCTGCATATCTGGATGATTACGTATATCATAAAATAGATCAACATATGGTACTTCATCCCATTTTTCAAGTTCTTAACAATATCTCATTAATGGACCTATAACACCCGGATCTAAACTTCCGTGTTCAGGCCACCGGGGTCCATCATACTCATATTGTGGCCACCAATTCGTACAATAATCTATAAATCGACTTTTACTCATACTCTGAAAATATCCCGCACTTTTCCAATGCTTTAATAAACATCCTAACGGAGAATTATCCGGTATTACCATGGTCTTACACATTCACTCCACACACACACACACACACTAAATCTACGGGGTAGAAAACGGAAAGATAGCCTCTGATGGGAAACAAAAGACCAAACCAAACTCACGAGACAGCCACGTATGTCCGTGAGTGCTGGACCTGCGGGGCTTTCGCTCCGTCTGACGGCCAGCGCCTAGGCTTCCACAGACCAGACCTCGAGCTCGTTAGCCCAACCTTGCGTGAATCGCCGTCACGTCTTATTAGGCAGGCACCCGACCAAATATTACAATAAAGCACCTTCGGGCTTACCACTTTGGGACGTCAGGAGCAGCGCAGAGCGGGCGCAGCCGATGGCTCCCCGAGAATTCCTCGGTGCCGGCACGGAGCAAAATCGGAAAGCGAACCGTCAACACTACTCCCGAAGTCCCATCTGGGTCGCCAGAAAACTGTTGCCCGTAAAGAAACACATAACTACGAAAGCAGTTATATGCGGTGCTTTATTCGGGGCCCGGGGTCTCAGGGACTCATGTCCAAAGCTGAGAATCCCAAATCCCCGTTTAACTTGGTTAATATTTATAGTGTTCGGTTACGTAACATAATCAACAGAATTGCTAAGCTACATGATTGTTTCCCATTTATAGTTTCTTCAGTTACTGTTGCCAAGATTTGCTTATCATTTACCTAGTTCATCAGATTGTGCTGTACCTAGTTCATCAGATTGTACTGTACCCAGTTCATCAGATTGTACTGTACCCAACACCTGCAATTATACCTTCATCTTGTCTACCAAGTATAACCTATTCTAATCAATATAATGTAACAATTCCCCCCTTTGAAAATACTTCAAGTCTTCCAGACTGCAAGGATTTTCATCATCAGTTCCGCAGATTTCCATATTCTTTGGACCGTCTCAAACCGGTGATTGTAGCTGCAATGAATTATTTCCAATGTCTTCATATCTCGGGGGAAGTTCATGATTCTTCCTGGTAACAGCTTTTAAAATTTTCCCCAAGCGTTGCCGTTCCTTATTAACAATATTTTGAATCAAACGCAACACTCCCATAATAGCTAACATAATAATTATAATTATTATACACCATTGAATTAAAGATGCTACCCAACCAGAGATGTTCAATCCAAATGACTTTGCTAAAGCAGCAACCCAATTATGGGTACTTTCTTCTCTTTCTTCCTCAGTTGCATGTTCAATTTGCGTTAGCTGAGACAAATCACGTTCTACCGCGGCTGTAACATTCGGAATATGTACACAACAATGATCAATCTTATCTCGTAAATAACCACATACTCCATGTTCTTTTAGCAACAGCATATCTAATGCCATTCTATTTTGCAGGGTCATTTTTGTGGTTGCCTGTAATTGTAAGTTTATTTCCTTAAATCCTTCTTTAGTCACTCTTGCTAGCCTTTCCGTTTGTCCTAACAACCGGTACAACATTTCTCTATTCCGATAAGTACTAATTGGAGCAAACAATGATTCTAAAGCCCAACCTAACTTCACACCGGATGATGGTTCTTGCCAATCATCATCATCCTTTATTTCTCTCTTCATTATCCATAAATTTTCTAATCTACCCTTAAATGGCGCTTTCTTCCAAATTGGGCAGAGAGTTGGTAACCCTAAAGTTATTTCAGTCACCAACCCATCCAAGGGGAGGTGAGTCGTCCATTGTCCATCACTTGTAACCCAAACTAAATTTCCTGTGCTCCTGATCGTAGTTCTACAATCTATTCCCACTCCGAATTGTATTACAGGTTCACTCATGGAGTATTTAATTCCTCTACAGGCACAACCTGTCCTTAATGCAAGGACCACAGGTGGAAAGGTAGCTTCACTTTCGGGGTGTCACAAGTGTATACTTTTGTACAGTTCTAGACTGGGTGTTTTTCAGCTAACTTTCTTTTGCATTGGATTTTCTTGTGTTTCCTGTTGTGGCGCCTGGATTATTTGTATTGGTTGCATTTCGTCTTTTTCCAAATCTTTTAACTCTCTCCTGGCTCTGTTTCTTTTCTGCATAGGTTCTGATTTTGCAGTAACCTCTAATGCCCTTTTTCCATAATCAAAACCCTCTTTAATCCAAACAATACAGGTGTAGTTTCCTACATCTGTCTTACTTACATTTCGCAATGATAAAATCATAGTACCCCTTCGTGTATCACTATCCCATCGGATTGTGAACCCAGTTGACAATTTGGACTCATTCTTCTGCCAATAGCAACTAATGTCTTGGATTGAACTTCTCATATCTCCAACAAAATCACAAGTCAAATTTACATCCATTCGTTCTTCTATATGTACAGTAGCATATGTATGTATTATTTGAGCGAAACCATTACTTAATCCTACCCAGCATAGTATTACCAAGATGTAAATCTCAGTTTTGTAGGAGTGATCATTTTTACCCCCCATTGTGATGGTACCTTCTTCACTCTGGTATAATGAATCCAATTATCAATTCCTGCTACTTTCACAGCGGTAAATGTTATCAATAGCACCAAATAAAGTCCATGCCACTGTTCCTTTAAAGGCTCCGTTTGCCAATTTCGAACATACGCTTGGTCTCCTGGTTGATTCTCCAACGGCAAAGGGCGATTCCAGATGATCGCGGCACGTAAGGCTGTGAGTAATCTGCTTAAAGAAATTATATAACTATAAACATCTTGATCTCCTTGGAGGTGTAAATCTGCACTTCCCATTCCCTTCGTTGGTGCAGTATATGGCTTACCGTACAGAATTTCATAGGGACTTACAGACAACCCTTCTCTAGGTTTTATACGAATTCTCAATAAAGCAAGGGGCAATGCCTGTGGCCATTGGATTTGAGCTTCCTGGCATATCTTTTTAATTTGTCCTTTTAATGTTTGATTCTTCCTTTCTACCTTTCCACTAGATTGTGGCCTCCATGGTGTATGTAAATCCCAGCTAATTCCAAGCATTTCACTAATTTCCTGTACTATTTTAGCTATAAAGTGTGGGCCTCGATCTGAAGAAATTCCTAAAGGTACCCCAAATCTAGGTATGATCTCTTTTAACAAAGTTTTTACTACTTCTCTAGCTTGATTCGTTCTACAGGGAAATGCTTCTAGCCACCCTGAAAAGGTACATACGTATACCAATAAATACTTAAACCCTTTTGATTTAGGTAATTCTGCAAAATCCACTTGCCAATAGTCACCTGGTTCTATTCCCACTTTCAAAGTTCCCATTTGAATTTGTTTTCGTATTACCGGATTATTCTTTAAACATACTGGACACTTCGCATTCACCCCTTTTGCTATTGTTAACATTTGTGCAGATATAATGCTCCGCTTTAAAAACTGCACCAATGCTTCTGCTCCCCAATGGCATTTATTATGTTCAGTTTGTATTATTCGTTTCATAATTGTAGCAGGCACTACTACTTGTCCATTACCTGTTACATACCATCCATGTGAATTCTTCTGTGCCTTTACCAAATCGGCTAATTTTTCATCTTCTTGGGTATAAAAGGGATTTACAGAGAGATGAGCAGTAATCGGGCTTACCTTAGTAGGTATTAGAGCTAATTCAGTCCATACTTGCCGTGCAGCAATTTTGGCTGCCTGGTCTGCCTTCATGTTTCCTTGTGCCACATCGCTGTCATCCCTCTGATGTCCTCGACAATGCATTACAGCCACTTGCTGAGGTAGTACCACAGCCTCTAATAACTGTAAGATCTCGGTTCGATATTTAATAATACTACCTTGAGCCGTCAACAATCCTCTTTCCTTCCATAAAGCTCCATGTATATGTATTATTCCAAAAGCGTATTTAGAATCTGCCCAAATATTCACCCTCTTATCCGTACTCGGTATTAAAGCCCGAATTAGAGCGACCAGTTCTGCCTTTTGCGCTGACGTTCCTGGCATTAATGCCTTTGCTTCAATTACTTCAAGCTTAGTAACCACAGCATATCCAGAATATCATGTTCCATTCTCAACAAAGCTGCTACCGTCTGTAAATAATGTCCAGTCAGGATTTACAAGGGGAATATCTTTCAGATCTACCCTACTGGCATAAGTTTGTTCGATCACCTCAATACAATCATGTTCCAGCTCGCCTTCCTCTATTTTGCTACCTAAAAATTCAGCGGGATTCAAACATGTTGTTATCTTTAAAAATATATCATCCTGTTCTCTCAATATTGCCTGATATTTCAACATTCTACTGGATGACAACCAATGACCCCCCTTTTGTTCCAAAACTGCAATCACCATGTGGGGCACAAATACTTCCATTTTTGTTCCCAATGTCAATTTTCTAGCTTCTTGGACTAACATTACAGTAGCAGCCACTGCTCGGAGGCAAGAAGGCCATCCGGCACTTACCATATCCAACTGCTTGGAAAAATAGCCCACCGGTCTCTTCCATGATCCAATTCGTTGAGTTAAAACTCCAAGCGCTAGTCGTTGCCGCTCATGTACAAAGAGTTGAAATGTTTTTGTCAAATCAGGCAATCCTAATGCTGGGGCTTCTTGCAGAGCCTGTTTTAAGTCTTGAAAAGCCCTTTTACACTCTAAACTCCAAACTAATTGTGGCTCTTTTAAAGCTGCATACAGTGGTTTGGCTAACAGTCCATAATTCAAAATCCAGAGTCTGCACCACCCTGTCATTCCTAGAAAAGTTCGTAACTCGTGCAAATTTCTAGGTTCAGGGATGGCACAAATCGCTTGTATTCTATTCACCCCCAACCGTCTTTGTCCTTGGGAAATTTCACATCCCAGATATATCACTTTTTCCCGGGCAATTTGGGCTTTTTCCTTAGAAACTCGATAACCGCTCTGTCCCAGTAAATTTAATCACGCAACTGTAACAGTAATGCAGTTTTCATACCTTTCTGTCGCCACGAAAATGTCATCCACATATTGCAACAATAAGTATGCTTTTGATGGTAATTGAAAATATCCTTGCTCCTTCCAATCCTCCAGTTCTCGTGCCAGCTGATTCCCAAATATTGTAGGACTGTTTTTGAAGCCTTGTGGTAACCTGGTCCAGGTCAGCTGTCGTTTTCGTCCTGTATCCGGATTTTCCCATTCAAACGCAAATAATTTCCTACTTTGTAATGCCAATGGGATGCAGAAGAAAGCATCTTTTAAATCAATTACAGAAAAGTATCTAAATTGTTCTGCCACAGATGTTAACAATGTATAAGGATTTGCTACTACTGGATGTATATCTTTAACTATTTCGTTTACAGCTCTTAAATCTTGAACTAACCTATAATCTCCGTTAGGTTTTCTTATAGGAAATATCGGTGTATTATATTCAGATTCACATTCTTCTAACACATTGTGCATCAAAAATTTTGCAATTAATGGTGCTACCCCTTTCCTAGCTTCTAACTGTATAGGATATTGTCTAACTCTTACCGGTTGGACACCTTCTTTCAATTCTACTATGACAGGTTTTGCTGCTTTCGCTAATCCCGGTACTTGTGTCTCCCATACCCATGGTACTACAGCGTTTTCTACCTCTATTGGTATTGTTGTATTAGCTATTTCTTTTACTATAAATATTCTAGCTATTTCTTCCTCAGGCATCTGCAACTTAGCTTTTCCATTTTCAAATATTATTTTAGCATTAAATCTTGACAATAAATCTCGTCCTAACAAAGATGTAGGACAATCCGGTACATAGAGAAATTCATGATCTAATTCTTTACCCCTAAAATTTAGATGCAATGGCCGCAGAAAGGGCCGTTGCTCTGTTTTTCCTGTAGCTCCTACCACAGTTATCATCGTATCTCCTATCTTTCCTAAACAAGTATTTAAAACAGAATAAGTTGCCCCAGTATCTACCAATAATTGTTTCTCTTCCCCATCAATTTCTGTTGTCACTTTTAATCCATCACTTAGTCAGCTACTATGTTGCCCCAAATGTCCTAACATCATTGTTTCTGCCATTGGTGTTCCTCCTACTGAAGTCTGCTGGGCCAAATTCATTTTCACTGGGCACTCATTTTTCCAATGTCCCTGTTGTCTGCAAAACGCACACTGATTTATCCCTAGCTGATTTTGAGGTATTCCCCGCATGCCTCCTACCCTGTATCCTCCTCGACCTCGTCCTCTACTTCTGCCTCTTATTCCTTGATTTACTCGTTGTAACATTGCTAATAATCCTGCCTGATTTCTCTTTGTGGTTTTTTTTTTTTTTTTCTCCCTATTATTGTACACTTTCCAGCTGATTGCTTCCAAATTACTAAATCTCCTGGGGAAAAAGGAACTTTCCCATATACTTTATCAGTCCCCGAAATTGCCTCTCGTAAAGGGGCTAATAATACTTTACTGTTTTGCTCTTGTTCCTTCCTCCCTTGTCTTGTTCTCTGTGCAATTGGGGTTCGTTGCGCTTGTCTTGGGCATGATGAATGCCCTGGCGAACCCTTCGGTGTTAACTTAATCTGGATCGCTCCAGTATTAATTGATTCTGACGGTTTTACCGCCTTAATACTATCAGTATCACTATCGTCCCCTGCATCTATATCGGACATCACAGGGGCCGTCGGTGATGCTAAAAGTGATACCTCCTCTGGCTCTCTTATTGAATTTTGTATTGCCAAACAAGTCATACGCTTCTTATTACCTACACATCCTTCACATTTTGTTTTATCTTTTTTTCGGGATGTACCAACAACATTCCACATTCTCTCTGCATATCTGGATGATTACGTATATCATAAAATAGATCAACATATGGTACTTCATCCCATTTTTCAAGTTCTTAACAATATCTCATTAATGGACCTATAACACCCGGATCTAAACTTCCGTGTTCAGGCCACCGGGGTCCATCATACTCATATTGTGGCCACCAATTCGTACAATAATCTATAAATCGACTTTTACTCATACTCTGAAAATATCCCGCACTTTTCCAATGCTTTAATAAACATCCTAACGGAGAATTATCCGGTATTACCATGGTCTTACACATTCACTCCACACACACACACACACTAAATCTACGGGGTAGAAAACGGAAAGATAGCCTCTGATGGGAAACAAAAGACCAAACCAAACTCACGAGACAGCCACGTATGTCCGTGAGTGCTGGACCTGCGGGGCTTTCGCTCCGTCTGACGGCCAGCGCCTAGGCTTCCACAGACCAGACCTCGAGCTCGTTAGCCCAACCTTGCGTGAATCGCCGTCACGTCTTATTAGGCAGGCACCCGACCAAATATTACAATAAAGCACCTTCGGGCTTACCACTTTGGGACGTCAGGAGCAGCGCAGAGCGGGCGCAGCCGATGGCTCCCCGAGAATTCCTCGGTGCCGGCACGGAGCAAAATCGGAAAGCGAACCGTCAACACTACTCCCGAAGTCCCATCTGGGTCGCCAGAAAACTGTTGCCCGTAAAGAAACACATAACTACGAAAGCAGTTATATGCGGTGCTTTATTCGGGGCCCGGGGTCTCAGGGACTCATGTCCAAAGCTGAGAATCCCAAATCCCCGTTTAACTTGGTTAATATTTATAGTGTTCGGTTACGTAACATAATCAACAGAATTGCTAAGCTACATGATTGTTTCCCATTTATAGTTTCTTCAGTTACTGTTGCCAAGATTTGCTTATCATTTACCTAGTTCATCAGATTGTGCTGTACCTAGTTCATCAGATTGTACTGTACCCACTTCATCAGATTGTACTGTACCCAACACCTGCAATTATACCTTCATCTTGTCTACCAAGTATAACCTATTCTAATCAATATAATGTAACAATTCCCCCCTTTGAAAATACTTCAAGTCTTCCAGACTGCAAGGATTTTCATCATCAGTTCCGCAGATTTCCATATTCTTTGGACCGTCTCAAACCGGTGATTGTAGCTGCAATGAATTATTTCCAATGTCTTCATATCTCGGGGGAAGTTCATGATTCTTCCTGGTAACAGCTTTTAAAATTTTCCCCAAGCGTTGCCGTTCCTTATTAACAATATTTTGAATCAAACGCAACACTCCCATAATAGCTAACATAATAATTATAATTATTATACACCATTGAATTAAAGATGCTACCCAACCAGAGATGTTCAATCCAAATGACTTTGCTAAAGCAGCAACCCAATTATGGGTACTTTCTTCTCTTTCTTCCTCAGTTGCATGTTCAATTTGCGTTAGCTGAGACAAATCACGTTCTACCGCGGCTGTAACATTCGGAATATGTACACAACAATGATCAATCTTATCTCGTAAATAACCACATACTCCATGTTCTTTTAGCAACAGCATATCTAATGCCATTCTATTTTGCAGGGTCATTTTTGTGGTTGCCTGTAATTGTAAGTTTATTTCCTTAAATCCTTCTTTAGTCACTCTTGCTAGCCTTTCCGTTTGTCCTAACAACCGGTACAACATTTCTCTATTCCGATAAGTACTAATTGGAGCAAACAATGATTCTAAAGCCCAACCTAACTTCACACCGGATGATGGTTCTTGCCAATCATCATCATCCTTTATTTCTCTCTTCATTATCCATAAATTTTCTAATCTACCCTTAAATGGCGCTTTCTTCCAAATTGGGCAGAGAGTTGGTAACCCTAAAGTTATTTCAGTCACCAACCCATCCAAGGGGAGGTGAGTCGTCCATTGTCCATCACTTGTAACCCAAACTAAATTTCCTGTGCTCCTGATCGTAGTTCTACAATCTATTCCTACTCCGAATTGTATTACAGGTTCACTCATGGAGTATTTAATTCCTCTACAGGCACAACCTGTCCTTAATGCAAGGACCACAGGTGGAAAGGTAGCTTCACTTTCGGGGTGTCACAAGTGTATACTTTTGTACAGTTCTAGACTGGGTGTTTTTCAGCTAACTTTCTTTTGCATTGGATTTTCTTGTGTTTCCTGTTGTGGCGCCTGGATTATTTGTATTGGTTGCATTTCGTCTTTTTCCAAATCTTTTAACTCTCTCCTGGCTCTGTTTCTTTTCTGCATAGGTTCTGATTTTGCAGTAACCTCTAATGCCCTTTTTCCATAATCAAAACTCTCTTTAATCCAAACAATACAGGTGTAGTTTCCTACATCTGTCTTACTTACATTTCGCAATGATAAAATCATAGTACCCCTTCGTGTATCACTATCCCATCGGATTGTGAACCCAGTTGACAATTTGGACTCATTCTTCTGCCAATAGCAACTAATGTCTTGGATTGAACTTCTCATATCTCCAACAAAATCACAAGTCAAATTTACATCCATTCGTTCTTCTATATGTACAGTAGCATATGTATGTATTATTTGAGCGAAACCATTACTTAATCCTACCCAGCATAGTATTACCAAGATGTAAATCTCAGTTTTGTAGGAGTGATCATTTTTACCCCCCATTGTGATGGTACCTTCTTCACTCTGGTATAATGAATCCAATTATCAATTCCTGCTACTTTCACAGCGGTAAATGTTATCAATAGCACCAAATAAAGTCCATGCCACTGTTCCTTTAAAGGCTCCGTTTGCCAATTTCGAACATACGCTTGGTCTCCTGGTTGATTCTCCAACGGCAAAGGGCGATTCCAGATGATCGCGGCACGTAAGGCTGTGAGTAATCTGCTTAAAGAAATTATATAACTATAAACATCTTGATCTCCTTGGAGGTGTAAATCTGCACTTCCCATTCCCTTCGTTGGTGCAGTATATGGCTTACCGTACAGAATTTCATAGGGACTTACAGACAACCCTTCTCTAGGTTTTATACGAATTCTCAATAAAGCAAGGGGCAATGCCTGTGGCCATTGGATTTGAGCTTCCTGGCATATCTTTTTAATTTGTCCTTTTAATGTTTGATTCTTCCTTTCTACCTTTCCACTAGATTGTGGCCTCCACGGTGTATGTAAATCCCAGCTAATTCCAAGCATTTCACTAATTTCCTGTACTATTTTAGCTATAAAGTGTGGGCCTCGATCTGAAGAAATTCCTAAAGGTACCCCAAATCTAGGTATGATCTCTTTTAACAAAGTTTTTACTACTTCTCTAGCTTGATTCGTTCTACAGGGAAATGCTTCTAGCCACCCTGAAAAGGTACATACGTATACCAATAAATACTTAAACCCTTTTGATTTAGGTAATTCTGCAAAATCCACTTGCCAATAGTCACCTGGTTCTATTCCCACTTTCAAAGTTCCCATTTGAATTTGTTTTCGTATTACCGGATTATTCTTTAAACATACTGGACACTTCGCATTCACCCCTTTTGCTATTGTTAACATTTGTGCAGATATAATGCTCCGCTTTAAAAACTGCACCAATGCTTCTGCTCCCCAATGGCATTTATTATGTTCAGTTTGTATTATTCGTTTCATAATTGTAGCAGGCACTACTACTTGTCCATTACCTGTTACATACCATCCATGTGAATTCTTCTGTGCCTTTACCAAATCGGCTAATTTTTCATCTTCTTGGGTATAAAAGGGATTTACAGAGAGATGAGCAGTAATCGGGCTTACCTTAGTAGGTATTAGAGCTAATTCAGTCCATACTTGCCGTGCAGCAATTTTGGCTGCCTGGTCTGCCTTCATGTTTCCTTGTGCCACATCGCTGTCATCCCTCTGATGTCCTCGACAATGCATTACAGCCACTTGCTGAGGTAGTACCACAGCCTCTAATAACTGTAAGATCTCGGTTCGATATTTAATAATACTACCTTGAGCCGTCAACAATCCTCTTTCCTTCCATAAAGCTCCATGTATATGTATTATTCCAAAAGCGTATTTAGAATCTGCCCAAATATTCACCCTCTTATCCGTACTCGGTATTAAAGCCCGAATTAGAGCGACCAGTTCTGCCTTTTGCGCTGACGTTCCTGGCATTAATGCCTTTGCTTCAATTACTTCAAGCTTAGTAACCACAGCATATCCAGAATATCGTGTTCCATTCTCAACAAAGCTGCTACCGTCTGTAAATAATGTCCAGTCAGGATTTACAAGGGGAATATCTTTCAGATCTACCCTACTGGCGTAAGTTTGTTCGATCACCTCAATACAATCATGTTCCAGCTCGCCTTCCTCTATTTTGCTACCTAAAAATTCAGCGGGATTCAAACATGTTGTTATCTTTAAAAATATATCATCCTGTTCTCTCAATATTGCCTGATATTTCAACATTCTACTGGATGACAACCAATGACCCCCCTTTTGTTCCAAAACTGCAATCACCATGTGGGGCACAAATACTTCCATTTTTGTTCCCAATGTCAATTTTCTAGCTTCTTGGACTAACATTACAGTAGCAGCCACTGCTCGGAGGCAAGAAGGCCATCCGGCACTTACCATATCCAACTGCTTGGAAAAATAGCCCACCGGTCTCTTCCATGATCCAATTCGTTGAGTTAAAACTCCAAGCGCTAGTCGTTGCCGCTCATGTACAAAGAGTTGAAATGTTTTTGTCAAATCAGGCAATCCTAATGCTGGGGCTTCTTGCAGAGCCTGTTTTAAGTCTTGAAAAGCCCTTTTACACTCTAAACTCCAAACTAATTGTGGCTCTTTTAAAGCTGCATACAGTGGTTTGGCTAACAGTCCATAATTCAAAATCCAGAGTCTGCACCACCCTGTCATTCCTAGAAAAGTTCGTAACTCGTGCAAATTTCTAGGTTCAGGGATGGCACAAATCGCTTGTATTCTATTCACCCCCAACCGTCTTTGTCCTTGGGAAATTTCACATCCCAGATATATCACTTTTTCCCGGGCAATTTGGGCTTTTTCCTTAGAAACTCGATAACCGCTCTGTCCCAGTAAATTTAATCACGCAACTGTAACAGTAATGCAGTTTTCATACCTTTCTGTCGCCACGAAAATGTCATCCACATATTGCAACAATAAGTATGCTTTTGATGGTAATTGAAAATATCCTTGCTCCTTCCAATCCTCCAGTTCTCGTGCCAGCTGATTCCCAAATATTGTAGGACTGTTTTTGAAGCCTTGTGGTAACCTGGTCCAGGTCAGCTGTCGTTTTCGTCCTGTATCCGGATTTTCCCATTCAAACGCAAATAATTTCCTACTTTGTAATGCCAATGGGATGCAGAAGAAAGCATCTTTTAAATCAATTACAGAAAAGTATCTAAATTGTTCTGCCACAGATGTTAACAATGTATAAGGATTTGCTACTACTGGATGTATATCTTTAACTATTTCGTTTACAGCTCTTAAATCTTGAACTAACCTATAATCTCCGTTAGGTTTTCTTATAGGAAATATCGGTGTATTATATTCAGATTCACATTCTTCTAACACATTGTGCATCAAAAATTTTGCAATTAATGGTGCTACCCCTTTCCTAGCTTCTAACTGTATAGGATATTGTCTAACTCTTACCGGTTGGACACCTTCTTTCAATTCTACTATGACAGGTTTTGCTGCTTTCGCTAATCCCGGTACTTGTGTCTCCCATACCCATGGTACTACAGCGTTTTCTACCTCTATTGGTATTGTTGTATTAGCTATTTCTTTTACTATAAATATTCTAGCTATTTCTTCCTCAGGCATCTGCAACTTAGCTTTTCCATTTTCAAATATTATTTTAGCATTAAATCTTGACAATAAATCTCGTCCTAACAAAGATGTAGGACAATCCGGTACATAGAGAAATTCATGATCTAATTCTTTACCCCTAAAATTTAGATGCAATGGCCGCAGAAAGGGCCGTTGCTCTGTTTTTCCTGTAGCTCCTACCACAGTTATCATCGTATCTCCTATCTTTCCTAAACAAGTATTTAAAACAGAATAAGTTGCCCCAGTATCTACCAATAATTGTTTCTCTTCCCCATCAATTTCTGTTGTCACTTTTAATCCATCACTTAGTCAGCTACTATGTTGCCCCAAATGTCCTAACATCATTGTTTCTGCCATTGGTGTTCCTCCTACTGAAGTCTGCTGGGCCAAATTCATTTTCACTGGGCACTCATTTTTCCAATGTCCCTGTTGTCTGCAAAACGCACACTGATTTATCCCTAGCTGATTTTGAGGTATTCCCCGCATGCCTCCTACCCTGTATCCTCCTCGACCTCGTCCTCTACTTCTGCCTCTTATTCCTTGATTTACTCGTTGTAACATTGCTAATAATCCTGCCTGATTTCTCTTTGTGGTTTTTTTTTTTTTTTTCTCCCTATTATTGTACACTTTCCAGCTGATTGCTTCCAAATTACTAAATCTCCTGGGGAAAAAGGAACTTTCCCATATACTTTATCAGTCCCCGAAATTGCCTCTCGTAAAGGGGCTAATAATACTTTACTGTTTTGCTCTTGTTCCTTCCTCCCTTGTCTTGTTCTCTGTGCAATTGGGGTTCGTTGCGCTTGTCTTGGGCATGATGAATGCCCTGGCGAACCCTTCGGTGTTAACTTAATCTGGATCGCTCCAGTATTAATTGATTCTGACGGTTTTACCGCCTTAATACTATCAGTATCACTATCGTCCCCTGCATCTATATCGGACATCACAGGGGCCGTCGGTGATGCTAAAAGTGATACCTCCTCTGGCTCTCTTATTGAATTTTGTATTGCCAAACAAGTCATACGCTTCTTATTACCTACACATCCTCCACGTTTTGTTTTATCTTTTTTTCGGGATGTACCAACAACATTCCACATTCTCTCTGCATATCTGGATGATTACGTATATCATAAAATAGATCAACATATGGTACTTCATCCCATTTTTCAAGTTCTTAACAATATCTCATTAATGGACCTATAACACCCGGATCTAAACTTCCGTGTTCAGGCCACCGGGGTCCATCATACTCATATTGTGGCCACCAATTCGTACAATAATCTATAAATCGACTTTTACTCATACTCTGAAAATATCCCGCACTTTTCCAATGCTTTAATAAACATCCTAACGGAGAATTATCCGGTATTACCATGGTCTTACACATTCACTCCACACACACACACTAAATCTACAGGGTAGAAAACGGAAAGATAGCCTCTGATGGGAAACAAAAGACCAAACCAAACTCACGAGACAGCCACGTATGTCCGTGAGTGCTGGACCTGCGGGGCTTTCGCTCCGTCTGACGGCCAGCGCCTAGGCTTCCACAGACCAGACCTCGAGCTCGTTAGCCCAACCTTGCGTGAATCGCCGTCACGTCTTATTAGGCAGGCACCCGACCAAATATTACAATAAAGCACCTTCGGGCTTACCACTTTGGGACGTCAGGAGCAGCGCAGAGCGGGCGCAGCCGATGGCTCCCCGAGAATTCCTCGGTGCCGGCACGGAGCAAAATCGGAAAGCGAACCGTCAACACTACTCCCGAAGTCCCATCTGGGTCGCCAGAAAACTGTTGCCCGTAAAGAAACACATAACTACGAAAGCAGTTATATGCGGTGCTTTATTCGGGGCCCGGGGTCTCAGGGACTCATGTCCAAAGCTGAGAATCCCAAATCCCCGTTTAACTTGGTTAATATTTATAGTGTTCGGTTACGTAACATAATCAACAGAATTGCTAAGCTACATGATTGTTTCCCATTTATAGTTTCTTCAGTTACTGTTGCCAAGATTTGCTTATCATTTACCTAGTTCATCAGATTGTGCTGTACCTAGTTCATCAGATTGTACTGTACCCAGTTCATCAGATTGTACTGTACCCAGTTCATCAGATTGTACTGTACCCAAACACCTGCAATTATACCTTCATCTTGTCTACCAAGTATAACCTATTCTAATCAATATAATGTAACAATTCCCCCCTTTGAAAATACTTCAAGTCTTCCAGACTGCAAGGATTTTCATCATCAGTTCCGCAGATTTCCATATTCTTTGGACCGTCTCAAACTGGTGATTGTAGCTGCAATGAATTATTTCCAATGTCTTCATATCTCGGGGGAAGTTCATGATTCTTCCTGGTAACAGCTTTTAAAATTTTCCCCAAGTGTTGCCGTTCCTTATTAACAATATTTTGAATCAAACGCAACACTCCCATAATAGCTAACATAATAATTATAATTATTATACACCATTGAATTAAAGATGCTACCCAACCAGAGATGTTCAATCCAAATGACTTTGCTAAAGCAGCAACCCAATTATGGGTACTTTCTTCTCTTTCTTCCTCAGTTGCATGTTCAATTTGCGTTAGCTGAGACAAATCACGTTCTACCGCGGCTGTAACATTCGGAATATGTACACAACAATGATCAATCTTATCTCGTAAATAACCACATACTCCATGTTCTTTTAGCAACAGCATATCTAATGCCATTCTATTTTGCAGGGTCATTTTTGTGGTTGCCTGTAATTGTAAGTTTATTTCCTTAAATCCTTCTTTAGTCACTCTTGCTAGCCTTTCCGTTTGTCCTAACAACCGGTACAACATTTCTCTATTCCGATAAGCACTAATTGGAGCAAACAATGATTCTAAAGCCCAACCTAACTTCACACCGGATGATGGTTCTTGCCAATCATCATCATCCTTTATTTCTCTCTTCATTATCCATAAATTTTCTAATCTACCCTTAAATGGCGCTTTCGTCCAAATTGGGCAGAGAGTTGGTAACCCTAAAGTTATTTCAGTCACCAACCCATCCAAGGGGAGGTGAGTCGTCCATTGTCCATCACTTGTAACCCAAACTAAATTTCCTGTGCTCCTGATCGTAGTTCTACAATCTATTCCCACTCCGAATTGTATTACAGGTTCACTCATGGAGTATTTAATTCCTCTACAGGCACAACCTGTCCTTAATGCAAGGACCACAGGTGGAAAGGTAGCTTCACTTTCGGGGTGTCACAAGTGTATACTTTTGTACAGTTCTAGACTGGGTGTTTTTCAGCTAACTTTCTTTTGCATTGGATTTTCTTGTGTTTCCTGTTGTGGCGCCTGGATTATTTGTATTGGTTGCATTTCGTCTTTTTCCAAATCTTTTAACTCTCTCCTGGCTCTGTTTCTTTTCTGCATAGGTTCTGATTTTGCAGTAACCTCTAATGCCCTTTTTCCATAATCAAAACTCTCTTTAATCCAAACAATACAGGTGTAGTTTCCTACATCTGTCTTACTTACATTTCGCAATGATAAAATCATAGTACCCCTTCGTGTATCACTATCCCATCGGATTGTGAACCCAGTTGACAATTTGGACTCATTCTTCTGCCAATAGCAACTAATGTCTTGGATTGAACTTCTCATATCTCCAACAAAATCACAAGTCAAATTTACATCCATTCGTTCTTCTATATGTACAGTAGCATATGTATGTATTATTTGAGCGAAACCATTACTTAATCCTACCCAGCATAGTATTACCAAGATGTAAATCTCAGTTTTGTAGGAGTGATCATTTTTACCCCCCATTGTGATGGTACCTTCTTCACTCTGGTATAATGAATCCAATTATCAATTCCTGCTACTTTCACAGCGGTAAATGTTATCAATAGTACCAAATAAAGTCCATGCCACTGTTCCTTTAAAGGCTCCGTTTGCCAATTTCGAACATACGCTTGGTCTCCTGGTTGATTCTCCAACGGCAAAGGGCGATTCCAGATGATCGCGGCACGTAAGGCTGTGAGTAATCTGCTTAAAGAAATTATATAACTATAAACATCTTGATCTCCTTGGAGGTGTAAATCTGCACTTCCCATTCCCTTCGTTGGTGCAGTATATGGCTTACCGTACAGAATTTCATAGGGACTTACAGACAACCCTTCTCTAGGTTTTATACGAATTCTCAATAAAGCAAGGGGCAATGCCTGTGGCCATTGGATTTGAGCTTCCTGGCATATCTTTTTAATTTGTCCTTTTAATGTTTGATTCATCCTTTCTACCTTTCCACTAGATTGTGGCCTCCACGGTGTATGTAAATCCCAGCTAATTCCAAGCATTTCACTAATTTCCTGTACTATTTTAGCTATAAAGTGTGGGCCTCGATCTGAAGAAATTCCTAAAGGTACCCCAAATCTAGGTATGATCTCTTTTAACAAAGTTTTTACTACTTCTCTAGCTTGATTCGTTCTACAGGGAAATGCTTCTAGCCACCCTGAAAAGGTACATACGTATACCAATAAATACTGAAACCCTTTTGATTTAGGTAATTCTGCAAAATCCACTTGCCAATAGTCACCTGGTTCTATTCCCACTTTCAAAGTTCCCATTTGAATTTGTTTTCGTATTACCGGATTATTCTTTAAACATACTGGACACTTCGCATTCACCCCTTTTGCTATTGTTAACATTTGTGCAGATATAATGCTCCGCTTTAAAAACTGCACCAATGCTTCTGCTCCCCAATGGCATTTATTATGTTCAGTTTGTATTATTCGTTTCATAATTGTAGCAGGCACTACTACTTGTCCATTACCTGTTACATACCATCCATGTGAATTCTTCTGTGCCTTTACCAAATCGGCTAATTTTTCATCTTCTTGGGTATAAAAGGGATTTACAGAGAGATGAGCAGTAATCGGGCTTACCTTAGTAGGTATTAGAGCTAATTCAGTCCATACTTGCCGTGCAGCAATTTTGGCTGCCTGGTCTGCCTTCATGTTTCCTTGTGCCACATCGCTGCCATCCCTCTGATGTCCTCGACAATGCATTACAGCCACTTGCTGAGGTAGTACCACAGCCTCTAATAACTGTAAGATCTCGGTTCGATATTTAATAATACTACCTTGAGCCGTCAACAATCCTCTTTCCTTCCATAAAGCTCCATGTATATGTATTATTCCAAAAGCGTATTTAGAATCTGCCCAAATATTCACCCTCTTATCCGTACTCGGTATTAAAGCCCGAATTAGAGCGACCAGTTCTGCCTTTTGCGCTGACGTTCCTGGCATTAATGCCTTTGCTTCAATTACTTCAAGCTTAGTAACCACAGCATATCCAGAATATCGCGTTCCATTCTCAACAAAGCTGCTACCGTCTGTAAATAATGTCCAGTCAGGATTTACAAGGGGAATATCTTTCAGATCTACCCTACTGGCGTAAGTTTGTTCGATCACCTCAATACAATCATGTTCCAGCTCGCCTTCCTCTATTTTGCTACCTAAAAATTCAGCGGGATTCAAACATGTTGTTATCTTTAAAAATATATCATCCTGTTCTCTCAATATTGCCTGATATTTCAACATTCTACTGGATGACAACCAATGACCCCCCTTTTGTTCCAAAACTGCAATCACCATGTGGGGCACAAATACTTCCATTTTTGTTCCCAATGTCAATTTTCTAGCTTCTTGGACTAACATTACAGTAGCAGCCACTGCTCGGAGGCAAGAAGGCCATCCGGCACTTACCATATCCAACTGCTTGGAAAAATAGCCCACCGGTCTCTTCCATGATCCAATTCGTTGAGTTAAAACTCCAAGCGCTAGTCGTTGCCGCTCATGTACAAAGAGTTGAAATGTTTTTGTCAAATCAGGCAATCCTAATGCTGGGGCTTCTTGCAGAGCCTGTTTTAAGTCTTGAAAAGCCCTTTTACACTCTAAACTCCAAACTAATTGTGGCTCTTTTAAAGCTGCATACAGTGGTTTGGCTAACAGTCCATAATTCAAAATCCAGAGTCTGCACCACCCTGTCATTCCTAGAAAAGTTCGTAACTCGTGCAAATTTCTAGGTTCAGGGATGGCACAAATCGCTTGTATTCTATTCACCCCCAACCGTCTTTGTCCTTGGGAAATTTCACATCCCAGATATATCACTTTTTCCTGGGCAATTTGGGCTTTTTCCTTAGAAACTCGATAACCGCTCTGTCCCAGTAAATTTAATCACGCAACTGTAACAGTAATGCAGTTTTCATACCTTTCTGTCGCCACAAAAATGTCATCCACATATTGCAACAATAAGTATGCTTTTGATGGTAATTGAAAATATCCTTGCTCCTTCCAATCCTCCAGTTCTCGTGCCAGTTGATTCCCAAACATTGTAGGACTGTTTTTGAAGCCTTGTGGTAACCTGGTCCAGGTCAGCTGTCGTTTTCGTCCTGTATCCGGATTTTCCCATTCAAACGCAAATAATTTCCTACTTTGTAATGCCAATGGGATGCAGAAGAAAGCATCTTTTAAATCAATTACAGAAAAGTATCTAAATTGTTCTGCCACAGATGTTAACAATGTATAAGGATTTGCTACTACTGGATGTATATCTTTAACTATTTCGTTTACAGCTCTTAAATCTTGAACTAACCTATAATCTCCGTTAGGTTTTCTTATAGGAAATATTGGTGTATTATATTCAGATTCACATTCTTCTAACACATTGTGCATCAAAAATTTTGCAATTAATGGTGCTACCCCTTTCCTAGCTTCTAACTGTATAGGATATTGTCTAACTCTTACCGGTTGGACACCTTCTTTCAATTCTACTATGACAGGTTTTGCTGCTTTCGCTAATCCCGGTACTTGTGTCTCCCATACCCATGGTACTACAGCGTTTTCTACCTCTATTGGTATTGTTGTATTAGCTATTTCTTTTACTATAAATGTTCTAGCTATTTCTTCCTCAGGTATCTGCAACTTAGCTTTTCCATTTTCAAATATTATTTTAGCATTAAATCTTGACAATAAATCTCGTCCTAACAAAGATGTAGGACAATCCGGTACATAGAGAAATTCATGATCTAATTCTTTACCCCTAAAATTTAGATGCAATGGCCGCAGAAAGGGCCGTTGCTCTGTTTTTCCTGTAGCTCCTACCACAGTTATCATCGTATCTCCTATCTTTCCTAAACAAGTATTTAAAACAGAATAAGTTGCCCCAGTATCTACCAATAATTGTTTCTCTTCCCCATCAATTTCTGTTGTCACTTTTAATCCATCACTTAGTCAGCTACTATGTTGCCCCAAATGTCCTAACATCATTGTTTCTGCCATTGGTGTTCCTCCTACTGAAGTCTGCTGGGCCAAATTCATTTTCACTGGGCACTCATTTTTCCAATGTCCCTGTTGTCTGCAAAACGCACACTGATTTATCCCTAGCTGATTTTGAGGTATTCCCCGCATGCCTCCTACCCTGTATCCTCCTCGACCTCGTCCTCTACTTCTGCCTCTTATTCCTTGATTTACTCGTTGTAACATTGCTAATAATCCTGCCTGATTTCTCTTTGTGGTTTGTTTTTTTTTTTTTTTTTTTTCCCCTATTATTGTACACTTTCCAGCTGATTGCTTCCAAATTACTAAATCTCCTGGGGAAAAAGGAACTTTCCCATATACTTTATCAGTCCCCGAAATTGCCTCTCGTAAAGGGGCTAATAATACTTTACTGTTTTGCTCTTGTTCCTTCCTCCCTTGTCTTGTTCTCTGTGCAATTGGGGTTCGTTGCGCTTGTCTTGGGCATGATGAATGCCCTGGCGAACCCTTCGGTGTTAACTTAATCTGGATCGCTCCAGTATTAATTGATTCTGACGGTTTTACCGCCTTAATACTATCAGTATCACTATCGTCCCCTGCATCTATATCGGACATCACAGGGGCCGTCGGTGATGCTAAAAGTGATACCTCCTCTGGCTCTCTTATTGAATTTTGTATTGCCAAACAAGTCATACACTTCTTATTACCTACACATCCTTCACATTTTGTTTTATCTTTTTTTCGGGATGTACCAACAACATTCCACATTCTCTCTGCATATCTGGATGATTACGTATATCATAAAATAGATCAACATATGGTACTTCATCCCATTTTTCAAGTTCTTAACAATATCTCATTAATGGACCTATAACACCCGGATCTAAACTTCCGTGTTCAGGCCACCGGGGTCCATCATACTCATATTGTGGCCACCAATTCGTACAATAATCTATAAATCGACTTTTACTCATACTCTGAAAATATCCCGCACTTTTCCAATGCTTTAATAAACATCCTAACGGAGAATTATCCGGTATTACCATGGTCTTACACACTCACTCCACACACACACACACACTAAATCTACGGGGTAGAAAACGGAAAGATAGCCTCTGATGGGAAACAAAAGACCAAACCAAACTCACGAGACAGCCACGTATGTCCGTGAGTGCTGGACCTGCGGGGCTTTCGCTCCGTCTGACGGCCAGCGCCTAGGCTTCCACAGACCAGACCTCGAGCTCGTTAGCCCAACCTTGCGTGAATCGCCGTCACGTCTTATTAGGCAGGCACCCGACCAAATATTACAATAAAGCACCTTCGGGCTTACCACTTTGGGACGTCAGCAGCAGCGCAGAGCGGGCGCAGCCGATGGCTCCCCGAGAATTCCTCGGTGCCGGCACGGAGCAAAATCGGAAAGCGAACCGTCAACACTACTCCCGAAGTCCCATCTGGGTCGCCAGAACACTGTTGCCCGTAAAGAAACACATAACTACGAAAGCAGTTATATGCGGTGCTTTATTCGGGGCCCGGGGTCTCAGGGACTCATGTCCAAAGCTGAGAATCCCAAATCCCCGTTTAACTTGGTTAATATTTATAGTGTTCGGTTACGTAACATAATCAACAGAATTGCTAAGCTACATGATTGTTTCCCATTTATAGTTTCTTCAGTTACTGTTGCCAAGATTTGCTTATCATTTACCTAGTTCATCAGATTGTGCTGTACCTAGTTCATCAGATTGTACTGTACCCACTTCATCAGATTGTACTGTACCCACTTCATCAGATTGTACTGTACCCACTTCATCAGACTGTACTGTACCCAACACCTGCAATTATACCTTCATCTTGTCTACCAAGTATAACCTATTCTAATCAATATAATGTAACAATTCCCCCCTTTGAAAATACTTCAAGTCTTCCAGACTGCAAGGATTTTCATCATCAGTTCCGCAGATTTCCATATTCTTTGGACCGTCTCAAACTGGTGATTGTAGCTGCAATGAATTATTTCCAATGTCTTCATATCTCGGGGGAAGTTCATGATTCTTCCTGGTAACAGCTTTTAAAATTTTCCCCAAGCGTTGCCGTTCCTTATTAACAATATTTTGAATCAAACGCAACACTCCCATAATAGCTAACATAATAATTATAATTATTATACACCATTGAATTAAAGATGCTACCCAACCAGAGATGTTCAATCCAAATGACTTTGCTAAAGCAGCCACCCAATTATGGGTACTTTCTTCTCTTTCTTCCTCAGTTGCATGTTCAATTTGCGTTAGCTGAGACAAATCACGTTCTACCGCGGCTGTAACATTCGGAATATGTACACAACAATGATCAATCTTATCTCGTAAATAACCACATACTCCATGTTCTTTTAGCAACAGCATATCTAATGCCATTCTATTTTGCAGGGTCATTTTTGTGGTTGCCTGTAATTGTAAGTTTATTTCCTTAAATCCTTCTTTAGTCACTCTTGCTAGCCTTTCCGTTTGTCCTAACAACCGGTACAACATTTCTCTATTCCGATAAGTACTAATTGGAGCAAACAATGATTCTAAAGCCCAACCTAACTTCACACCGGATGATGGTTCTTGCCAATCATCATCATCCTTTATTTCTCTCTTCATTATCCATAAATTTTCTAATCTACCCTTAAATGGCGCTTTCTTCCAAATTGGGCAGAGAGTTGGTAACCCTAAAGTTATTTCAGTCACCAACCCATCCAAGGGGAGGTGAGTCGTCCATTGTCCATCACTTGTAACCCAAACTAAATTTCCTGTGCTCCTGATCGTAGTTCTACAATCTATTCCCACTCCGAATTGTATTACAGGTTCACTCATGGAGTATTTAATTCCTCTACAGGCACAACCTGTCCTTAATGCAAGGACCACAGGTGGAAAGGTAGCTTCACTTTCGGGGTGTCACAAGTGTATACTTTTGTACAGTTCTAGACTGGGTGTTTTTCAGCTAACTTTCTTTTGCATTGGATTTTCTTGTGTTTCCTGTTGTGGCGCCTGGATTATTTGTATTGGTTGCATTTCGTCTTTTTCCAAATCTTTTAACTCTCTCCTGGCTCTGTTTCTTTTCTGCATAGGTTCTGATTTTGCAGTAACCTCTAATGCCCTTTTTCCATAATCAAAACTCTCTTTAATCCAAACAATACAGGTGTAGTTTCCTACATCTGTCTTACTTACATTTCGCAATGATAAAATCATAGTACCCCTTCGTGTATCACTATCCCATCGGATTGTAAACCCAGTTGACAATTTGGACTCATTCTTCTGCCAATAGCAACTAATGTCTTGGATTGAACTTCTCATATCTCCAACAAAATCACAAGTCAAATTTACATCCATTCGTTCTTCTATATGTACAGTAGCATATGTATGTATTATTTGAGCGAAACCATTACTTAATCCTACCCAGCATAGTATTACCAAGATGTAAATCTCAGTTTTGTAGGAGTGATCATTTTTACCCCCCATTGTGATGGTACCTTCTTCACTCTGGTATAATGAATCCAATTATCAATTCCTGCTACTTTCACAGCGGTAAATGTTATCAATAGCACCAAATAAAGTCCATGCCACTGTTCCTTTAAAGGCTCCGTTTGCCAATTTCGAACATACGCTTGGTCTCCTGGTTGATTCTCCAACGGCAAAGGGCGATTCCAGATGATCGCGGCACGTAAGGCTGTGAGTAATCTGCTTAAAGAAATTATATAACTATAAACATCTTGATCTCCTTGGAGGTGTAAATCTGCACTTCCCATTCCCTTCGTTGGTGCAGTATATGGCTTACCGTACAGAATTTCATAGGGACTTACAGACAACCCTTCTCTAGGTTTTATACGAATTCTCAATAAAGCAAGGGGCAATGCCTGTGGCCATTGGATTTGAGCTTCCTGGCATATCTTTTTAATTTGTCCTTTTAATGTTTGATTCATCCTTTCTACCTTTCCACTAGATTGTGGCCTCCACGGTGTATGTAAATCCCAGCTAATTCCAAGCATTTCACTAATTTCCTGTACTATTTTAGCTATAAAGTGTGGGCCTCGATCTGAAGAAATTCCTAAAGGTACCCCAAATCTAGGTATGATCTCTTTTAACAAAGTTTTTACTACTTCTCTAGCTTGATTCGTTCTACAGGGAAATGCTTCTAGCCACCCTGAAAAGGTACATACGTATACCAATAAATACTGAAACCCTTTTGATTTAGGTAATTCTGCAAAATCCACTTGCCAATAGTCACCTGGTTCTATTCCCACTTTCAAAGTTCCCATTTGAATTTGTTTTCGTATTACCGGATTATTCTTTAAACATACTGGACACTTCGCATTCACCCCTTTTGCTATTGTTAACATTTGTGCAGATATAATGCTCCGCTTTAAAAACTGCACCAATGCTTCTGCTCCCCAATGGCATTTATTATGTTCAGTTTGTATTATTCGTTTCATAATTGTAGCAGGCACTACTACTTGTCCATTACCTGTTACATACCATCCATGTGAATTCTTCTGTGCCTTTACCAAATCGGCTAATTTTTCATCTTCTTGGGTATAAAAGGGATTTACAGAGAGATGAGCAGTAATCGGGCTTACCTTAGTAGGTATTAGAGCTAATTCAGTCCATACTTGCCGTGCAGCAATTTTGGCTGCCTGGTCTGCCTTCATGTTTCCTTGTGCCACATCGCTGTCATCCCTCTGATGTCCTCGACAATGCATTACAGCCACTTGCTGAGGTAGTACCACAGCCTCTAATAACTGTAAGATCTCGGTTCGATATTTAATAATACTACCTTGAGCCGTCAACAATCCTCTTTCCTTCCATAAAGCTCCATGTATATGTATTATTCCAAAAGCGTATTTAGAATCTGCCCAAATATTCACCCTCTTATCCGTACTCGGTATTAAAGCCCGAATTAGAGCGACCAGTTCTGCCTTTTGCGCTGACGTTCCTGGCATTAATGCCTTTGCTTCAATTACTTCAAGCTTAGTAACCACAGCATATCCAGAATATCGCGTTCCATTCTCAACAAAGCTGCTACCGTCTGTAAATAATGTCCAGTCAGGATTTACAAGGGGAATATCTTTCAGATCTACCCTACTGGCGTAAGTTTGTTCGATCACCTCAATACAATCATGTTCCAGCTCGCCTTCCTCTATTTTGCTACCTAAAAATTCAGCGGGATTCAAACATGTTGTTATCTTTAAAAATATATCATCCTGTTCTCTCAATATTGCCTGATATTTCAACATTCTACTGGATGACAACCAATGACCCCCCTTTTGTTCCAAAACTGCAATCACCATGTGGGGCACAAATACTTCCATTTTTGTTCCCAATGTCAATTTTCTAGCTTCTTGGACTAACATTACAGTAGCAGCCACTGCTCGGAGGCAAGAAGGCCATCCGGCACTTACCATATCCAACTGCTTGGAAAAATAGCCCACCGGTCTCTTCCATGATCCAATTCGTTGAGTTAAAACTCCAAGCGCTAGTCGTTGCCGCTCATGTACAAAGAGTTGAAATGTTTTTGTCAAATCAGGCAATCCTAATGCTGGGGCTTCTTGCAGAGCCTGTTTTAAGTCTTGAAAAGCCCTTTTACACTCTAAACTCCAAACTAATTGTGGCTCTTTTAAAGCTGCATACAGTGGTTTGGCTAACAGTCCATAATTCAAAATCCAGAGTCTGCACCACCCTGTCATTCCTAGAAAAGTTCGTAACTCGTGCAAATTTCTAGGTTCAGGGATGGCACAAATCGCTTGTATTCTATTCACCCCCAACCGTCTTTGTCCTTGGGAAATTTCACATCCCAGATATATCACTTTTTCCCGGGCAATTTGGGCTTTTTCCTTAGAAACTCGATAACCGCTCTGTCCCAGTAAATTTAATCACGCAACTGTAACAGTAATGCAGTTTTCATACCTTTCTGTCGCCACGAAAATGTCATCCACATATTGCAACAATAAGTATGCTTTTGATGGTAATTGAAAATATCCTTGCTCCTTCCAATCCTCCAGTTCTCGTGCCAGCTGATTCCCAAATATTGTAGGACTGTTTTTGAAGCCTTGTGGTAACCTGGTCCAGGTCAGCTGTCGTTTTCGTCCTGTATCCGGATTTTCCCATTCAAACGCAAATAATTTCCTACTTTGTAATGCCAATGGGACGCAGAAGAAAGCATCTTTTAAATCAATTACAGAAAAGTATCTAAATTGTTCTGCCACAGATGTTAACAATGTATAAGGATTTGCTACTACTGGATGTATATCTTTAACTATTTCGTTTACAGCTCTTAAATCTTGAACTAACCTATAATCTCCGTTAGGTTTTCTTATAGGAAATATTGGTGTATTATATTCAGATTCACATTCTTCTAACACATTGTGCATCAAAAATTTTGCAATTAATGGTGCTACCCCTTTCCTAGCTTCTAACTGTATAGGATATTGTCTAACTCTTACCGGTTGGACACCTTCTTTCAATTCTACTATGACAGGTTTTGCTGCTTTCGCTAATCCCGGTACTTGTGTCTCCCATACCCATGGTACTACAGCGTTTTCTACCTCTATTGGTATTGTTGTATTAGCTATTTCTTTTACTATAAATATTCTAGCTATTTCTTCCTCAGGTATCTGCAACTTAGCTTTTCCATTTTCAAATATTATTTTAGCATTAAATCTTGACAATAAATCTCGTCCTAACAAAGATGTAGGACAATCCGGTACATAGAGAAATTCATGATCTAATTCTTTACCCCTAAAATTTAGATGCAATGGCCGCAGAAAGGGCCGTTGCTCTGTTTTTCCTGTAGCTCCTACCACAGTTATCATCGTATCTCCTATCTTTCCTAAACAAGTATTTAAAACAGAATAAGTTGCCCCAGTATCTACCAATAATTGTTTCTCTTCCCCATCAATTTCTGTTGTCACTTTTAATCCATCACTTAGTCAGCTACTATGTTGCCCCAAATGTCCTAACATCATTGTTTCTGCCATTGGTGTTCCTCCTACTGAAGTCTGCTGGGCCAAATTCATTTTCACTGGGCACTCATTTTTCCAATGTCCCTGTTGTCTGCAAAACGCACACTGATTTATCCCTAGCTGATTTTGAGGTATTCCCCGCATGCCTCCTACCCTGTATCCTCCTCGACCTCGTCCTCTACTTCTGCCTCTTATTCCTTGATTTACTCGTTGTAACATTGCCAATAATCCTGCCTGATTTCTCTTTGTGGTTTTTTTTTTTTTTTTTTTTTTTTTCTCCCTATCATTGTACACTTTCCAGCTGATTGCTTCCAAATTACTAAATCTCCTGGGGAAAAAGGAACTTTCCCATATACTTTATCAGTCCCCGAAATTGCCTCTCGTAAAGGGGCTAATAATACTTTACTGTTTTGCTCTTGTTCCTTCCTCCCTTGTCTTGTTCTCTGTGCAATTGGGGTTCGTTGCGCTTGTCTTGGGCATGATGAATGCCCTGGCGAACCCTTCGGTGTTAACTTAATCTGGATCGCTCCAGTATTAATTGATTCTGACGGTTTTACCGCCTTAATACTATCAGTATCACTATCGTCCCCTGCATCTATATCGGACATCACAGGGGCCGTCGGTGATGCTAAAAGTGATACCTCCTCTGGCTCTCTTATTGAATTTTGTATTGCCAAACAAGTCATACACTTCTTATTACCTACACATCCTTCACATTTTGTTTTATCTTTTTTTCGGGATGTACCAACAACATTCCACATTCTCTCTGCATATCTGGATGATTACGTATATCATAAAATAGATCAACATATGGTACTTCATCCCATTTTTCAAGTTCTTAACAATATCTCATTAATGGACCTATAACACCCGGATCTAAACTTCCGTGTTCAGGCCACCGGGGTCCATCATACTCATATTGTGGCCACCAATTCGTACAATAATCTATAAATCGACTTTTACTCATACTCTGAAAATATCCCGCACTTTTCCAATGCTTTAATAAACATCCTAACGGAGAATTATCCGGTATTACCATGGTCTTACACACTCACTCCACACACACACACACACACTAAATCTACGGGGTAGAAAACGGAAAGATAGCCTCTGATGGGAAACAAAAGACCAAACCAAACTCACGAGACAGCCACGTATGTCCGTGAGTGCTGGACCTGCGGGGCTTTCGCTCCGTCTGACGGCCAGCGCCTAGGCTTCCACAGACCAGACCTCGAGCTCGTTAGCCCAACCTTGCGTGAATCGCCGTCACGTCTTATTAGGCAGGCACCCGACCAAATATTACAATAAAGCACCTTCGGGCTTACCACTTTGGGACGTCAGCAGCAGCGCAGAGCGGGCGCAGCCGATGGCTCCCCGAGAATTCCTCGGTGCCGGCACGGAGCAAAATCGGAAAGCGAACCGTCAACACTACTCCCGAAGTCCCATCTGGGTCGCCAGAAAACTGTTGCCCGTAAAGAAACACATAACTACGAAAGCAGTTATATGCGGTGCTTTATTCGGGGCCCGGGGTCTCAGGGACTCATGTCCAAAGCTGAGAATCCCAAATCCCCGTTTAACTTGGTTAATATTTATAGTGTTCGGTTACGTAACATAATCAACAGAATTGCTAAGCTACATGATTGTTTCCCATTTATAGTTTCTTCAGTTACTGTTGCCAAGATTTGCTTATCATTTACCTAGTTCATCAGATTGTGCTGTACCTAGTTCATCAGATTGTACTGTACCCACTTCATCAGATTGTACTGTACCCAACACCTGCAATTATACCTTCATCTTGTCTACCAAGTATAACCTATTCTAATCAATATAATGTAACAATTCCCCCCTTTGAAAATACTTCAAGTCTTCCAGACTGCAAGGATTTTCATCATCAGTTCCGCAGATTTCCATATTCTTTGGACCGTCTCAAACTGGTGATTGTAGCTGCAATGAATTATTTCCAATGTCTTCATATCTCGGGGGAAGTTCATGATTCTTCCTGGTAACAGCTTTTAAAATTTTCCCCAAGTGTTGCCGTTCCTTATTAACAATATTTTGAATCAAACGCAACACTCCCATAATAGCTAACATAATAATTATAATTATTATACACCATTGAATTAAAGATGCTACCCAACCAGAGATGTTCAATCCAAATGACTTTGCTAAAGCAGCCACCCAATTATGGGTACTTTCTTCTCTTTCTTCCTCAGTTGCATGTTCAATTTGCGTTAGCTGAGACAAATCACGTTCTACCGCGGCTGTAACATTCGGAATATGTACACAACAATGATCAATCTTATCTCGTAAATAACCACATACTCCATGTTCTTTTAGCAACAGCATATCTAATGCCATTCTATTTTGCAGGGTCATTTTTGTGGTTGCCTGTAATTGTAAGTTTATTTCCTTAAATCCTTCTTTAGTCACTCTTGCTAGCCTTTCCGTTTGTCCTAACAACCGGTACAACATTTCTCTATTCCGATAAGCACTAATTGGAGCAAACAATGATTCTAAAGCCCAACCTAACTTCACACCGGATGATGGTTCTTGCCAATCATCATCATCCTTTATTTCTCTCTTCATTATCCATAAATTTTCTAATCTACCCTTAAATGGCGCTTTCTTCCAAATTGGGCAGAGAGTTGGTAACCCTAAAGTTATTTCAGTCACCAACCCATCCAAGGGGAGGTGAGTCGTCCATTGTCCATCACTTGTAACCCAAACTAAATTTCCTGTGCTCCTGATCGTAGTTCTACAATCTATTCCCACTCCGAATTGTATTACAGGTTCACTCATGGAGTATTTAATTCCTCTACAGGCACAACCTGTCCTTAATGCAAGGACCACAGGTGGAAAGGTAGCTTCACTTTCGGGGTGTCACAAGTGTATACTTTTGTACAGTTCTAGACTGGGTGTTTTTCAGCTAACTTTCTTTTGCATTGGATTTTCTTGTGTTTCCTGTTGTGGCGCCTGGATTATTTGTATTGGTTGCATTTCGTCTTTTTCCAAATCTTTTAACTCTCTCCTGGCTCTGTTTCTTTTCTGCATAGGTTCTGATTTTGCAGTAACCTCTAATGCCCTTTTTCCATAATCAAAACTCTCTTTAATCCAAACAATACAGGTGTAGTTTCCTACATCTGTCTTACTTACATTTCGCAATGATAAAATCATAGTACCCCTTCGTGTATCACTATCCCATCGGATTGTAAACCCAGTTGACAATTTGGACTCATTCTTCTGCCAATAGCAACTAATGTCTTGGATTGAACTTCTCATATCTCCAACAAAATCACAAGTCAAATTTACATCCATTCGTTCTTCTATATGTACAGTAGCATATGTATGTATTATTTGAGCGAAACCATTACTTAATCCTACCCAGCATAGTATTACCAAGATGTAAATCTCAGTTTTGTAGGAGTGATCATTTTTACCCCCCATTGTGATGGTACCTTCTTCACTCTGGTATAATGAATCCAATTATCAATTCCTGCTACTTTCACAGCGGTAAATGTTATCAATAGCACCAAATAAAGTCCATGCCACTGTTCCTTTAAAGGCTCCGTTTGCCAATTTCGAACATACGCTTGGTCTCCTGGTTGATTCTCCAACGGCAAAGGGCGATTCCAGATGATCGCGGCACGTAAGGCTGTGAGTAATCTGCTTAAAGAAATTATATAACTATAAACATCTTGATCTCCTTGGAGGTGTAAATCTGCACTTCCCATTCCCTTCGTTGGTGCAGTATATGGCTTACCGTACAGAATTTCATAGGGACTTACAGACAACCCTTCTCTAGGTTTTATACGAATTCTCAATAAAGCAAGGGGCAATGCCTGTGGCCATTGGATTTGAGCTTCCTGGCATATCTTTTTAATTTGTCCTTTTAATGTTTGATTCATCCTTTCTACCTTTCCACTAGATTGTGGCCTCCACGGTGTATGTAAATCCCAGCTAATTCCAAGCATTTCACTAATTTCCTGTACTATTTTAGCTATAAAGTGTGGGCCTCGATCTGAAGAAATTCCTAAAGGTACCCCAAATCTAGGTATGATCTCTTTTAACAAAGTTTTTACTACTTCTCTAGCTTGATTCGTTCTACAGGGAAATGCTTCTAGCCACCCTGAAAAGGTACATACGTATACCAATAAATACTGAAACCCTTTTGATTTAGGTAATTCTGCAAAATCCACTTGCCAATAGTCACCTGGTTCTATTCCCACTTTCAAAGTTCCCATTTGAATTTGTTTTCGTATTACCGGATTATTCTTTAAACATACTGGACACTTCGCATTCACCCCTTTTGCTATTGTTAACATTTGTGCAGATATAATGCTCCGCTTTAAAAACTGCACCAATGCTTCTGCTCCCCAATGGCATTTATTATGTTCAGTTTGTATTATTCGTTTCATAATTGTAGCAGGCACTACTACTTGTCCATTACCTGTTACATACCATCCATGTGAATTCTTCTGTGCCTTTACCAAATCGGCTAATTTTTCATCTTCTTGGGTATAAAAGGGATTTACAGAGAGATGAGCAGTAATCGGGCTTACCTTAGTAGGTATTAGAGCTAATTCAGTCCATACTTGCCGTGCAGCAATTTTGGCTGCCTGGTCTGCCTTCATGTTTCCTTGTGCCACATCGCTGTCATCCCTCTGATGTCCTCGACAATGCATTACAGCCACTTGCTGAGGTAGTACCACAGCCTCTAATAACTGTAAGATCTCGGTTCGATATTTAATAATACTACCTTGAGCCGTCAACAATCCTCTTTCCTTCCATAAAGCTCCATGTATATGTATTATTCCAAAAGCGTATTTAGAATCTGCCCAAATATTCACCCTCTTATCCGTACTCGGTATTAAAGCCCGAATTAGAGCGACCAGTTCTGCCTTTTGCGCTGACGTTCCTGGCATTAATGCCTTTGCTTCAATTACTTCAAGCTTAGTAACCACAGCATATCCAGAATATCGCGTTCCATTCTCAACAAAGCTGCTACCGTCTGTAAATAATGTCCAGTCAGGATTTACAAGGGGAATATCTTTCAGATCTACCCTACTGGCGTAAGTTTGTTCGATCACCTCAATACAATCATGTTCCAGCTCGCCTTCCTCTATTTTGCTACCTAAAAATTCAGCGGGATTCAAACATGTTGTTATCTTTAAAAATATATCATCCTGTTCTCTCAATATTGCCTGATATTTCAACATTCTACTGGATGACAACCAATGACCCCCCTTTTGTTCCAAAACTGCAATCACCATGTGGGGCACAAATACTTCCATTTTTGTTCCCAATGTCAATTTTCTAGCTTCTTGGACTAACATTACAGTAGCAGCCACTGCTCGGAGGCAAGAAGGCCATCCGGCACTTACCATATCCAACTGCTTGGAAAAATAGCCCACCGGTCTCTTCCATGATCCAATTCGTTGAGTTAAAACTCCAAGCGCTAGTCGTTGCCGCTCATGTACAAAGAGTTGAAATGTTTTTGTCAAATCAGGCAATCCTAATGCTGGGGCTTCTTGCAGAGCCTGTTTTAAGTCTTGAAAAGCCCTTTTACACTCTAAACTCCAAACTAATTGTGGCTCTTTTAAAGCTGCATACAGTGGTTTGGCTAACAGTCCATAATTCAAAATCCAGAGTCTGCACCACCCTGTCATTCCTAGAAAAGTTCGTAACTCGTGCAAATTTCTAGGTTCAGGGATGGCACAAATCGCTTGTATTCTATTCACCCCCAACCGTCTTTGTCCTTGGGAAATTTCACATCCCAGATATATCACTTTTTCCCGGGCAATTTGGGCTTTTTCCTTAGAAACTCGATAACCGCTCTGTCCCAGTAAATTTAATCACGCAACTGTAACAGTAATGCAGTTTTCATACCTTTCTGTCGCCACGAAAATGTCATCCACATATTGCAACAATAAGTATGCTTTTGATGGTAATTGAAAATATCCTTGCTCCTTCCAATCCTCCAGTTCTCGTGCCAGCTGATTCCCAAATATTGTAGGACTGTTTTTGAAGCCTTGTGGTAACCTGGTCCAGGTCAGCTGTCGTTTTCGTCCTGTATCCGGATTTTCCCATTCAAACGCAAATAATTTCCTACTTTGTAATGCCAATGGGACGCAGAAGAAAGCATCTTTTAAATCAATTACAGAAAAGTATCTAAATTGTTCTGCCACAGATGTTAACAATGTATAAGGATTTGCTACTACTGGATGTATATCTTTAACTATTTCGTTTACAGCTCTTAAATCTTGAACTAACCTATAATCTCCGTTAGGTTTTCTTATAGGAAATATTGGTGTATTATATTCAGATTCACATTCTTCTAACACATTGTGCATCAAAAATTTTGCAATTAATGGTGCTACCCCTTTCCTAGCTTCTAACTGTATAGGATATTGTCTAACTCTTACCGGTTGGACACCTTCTTTCAATTCTACTATGACAGGTTTTGCTGCTTTCGCTAATCCCGGTACTTGTGTCTCCCATACCCATGGTACTACAGCGTTTTCTACCTCTATTGGTATTGTTGTATTAGCTATTTCTTTTACTATAAATATTCTAGCTATTTCTTCCTCAGGTATCTGCAACTTAGCTTTTCCATTTTCAAATATTATTTTAGCATTAAATCTTGACAATAAATCTCGTCCTAACAAAGATGTAGGACAATCCGGTACATAGAGAAATTCATGATCTAATTCTTTACCCCTAAAATTTAGATGCAATGGCCGCAGAAAGGGCCGTTGCTCTGTTTTTCCTGTAGCTCCTACCACAGTTATCATCGTATCTCCTATCTTTCCTAAACAAGTATTTAAAACAGAATAAGTTGCCCCAGTATCTACCAATAATTGTTTCTCTTCCCCATCAATTTCTGTTGTCACTTTTAATCCATCACTTAGTCAGCTACTATGTTGCCCCAAATGTCCTAACATCATTGTTTCTGCCATTGGTGTTCCTCCTACTGAAGTCTGCTGGGCCAAATTCATTTTCACTGGGCACTCATTTTTCCAATGTCCCTGTTGTCTGCAAAACGCACACTGATTTATCCCTAGCTGATTTTGAGGTATTCCCCGCATGCCTCCTACCCTGTATCCTCCTCGACCTCGTCCTCTACTTCTGCCTCTTATTCCTTGATTTACTCGTTGTAACATTGCCAATAATCCTGCCTGATTTCTCTTTGTGGTTTGTTTTTTTTTTTTTTTTTTTTTCTCCCTATCATTGTACACTTTCCAGCTGATTGCTTCCAAATTACTAAATCTCCTGGGGAAAAAGGAACTTTCCCATATACTTTATCAGTCCCCGAAATTGCCTCTCGTAAAGGGGCTAATAATACTTTACTGTTTTGCTCTTGTTCCTTCCTCCCTTGTCTTGTTCTCTGTGCAATTGGGGTTCGTTGCGCTTGTCTTGGGCATGATGAATGCCCTGGCGAACCCTTCGGTGTTAACTTAATCTGGATCGCTCCAGTATTAATTGATTCTGACGGTTTTACCGCCTTAATACTATCAGTATCACTATCGTCCCCTGCATCTATATCGGACATCACAGGGGCCGTCGGTGATGCTAAAAGTGATACCTCCTCTGGCTCTCTTATTGAATTTTGTATTGCCAAACAAGTCATACACTTCTTATTACCTACACATCCTTCACATTTTGTTTTATCTTTTTTTCGGGATGTACCAACAACATTCCACATTCTCTCTGCATATCTGGATGATTACGTATATCATAAAATAGATCAACATATGGTACTTCATCCCATTTTTCAAGTTCTTAACAATATCTCATTAATGGACCTATAACACCCGGATCTAAACTTCCGTGTTCAGGCCACCGGGGTCCATCATACTCATATTGTGGCCACCAATTCGTACAATAATCTATAAATCGACTTTTACTCATACTCTGAAAATATCCCGCACTTTTCCAATGCTTTAATAAACATCCTAACGGAGAATTATCCGGTATTACCATGGTCTTACACACTCACTCCACACACACACACACACACTAAATCTACGGGGTAGAAAACGGAAAGATAGCCTCTGATGGGAAACAAAAGACCAAACCAAACTCACGAGACAGCCACGTATGTCCGTGAGTGCTGGACCTGCGGGGCTTTCGCTCCGTCTGACGGCCAGCGCCTAGGCTTCCACAGACCAGACCTCGAGCTCGTTAGCCCAACCTTGCGTGAATCGCCGTCACGTCTTATTAGGCAGGCACCCGACCAAATATTACAATAAAGCACCTTCGGGCTTACCACTTTGGGACGTCAGCAGCAGCGCAGAGCGGGCGCAGCCGATGGCTCCCCGAGAATTCCTCGGTGCCGGCACGGAGCAAAATCGGAAAGCGAACCGTCAACACTACTCCCGAAGTCCCATCTGGGTCGCCAGAAAACTGTTGCCCGTAAAGAAACACATAACTACGAAAGCAGTTATATGCGGTGCTTTATTCGGGGCCCGGGGTCTCAGGGACTCATGTCCAAAGCTGAGAATCCCAAATCCCCGTTTAACTTGGTTAATATTTATAGTGTTCGGTTACGTAACATAATCAACAGAATTGCTAAGCTACATGATTGTTTCCCATTTATAGTTTCTTCAGTTACTGTTGCCAAGATTTGCTTATCATTTACCTAGTTCATCAGATTGTGCTGTACCTAGTTCATCAGATTGTACTGTACCCACTTCATCAGATTGTACTGTACCCAACACCTGCAATTATACCTTCATCTTGTCTACCAAGTATAACCTATTCTAATCAATATAATGTAACAATTCCCCCCTTTGAAAATACTTCAAGTCTTCCAGACTGCAAGGATTTTCATCATCAGTTCCGCAGATTTCCATATTCTTTGGACCGTCTCAAACTGGTGATTGTAGCTGCAATGAATTATTTCCAATGTCTTCATATCTCGGGGGAAGTTCATGATTCTTCCTGGTAACAGCTTTTAAAATTTTCCCCAAGCGTTGCCGTTCCTTATTAACAATATTTTGAATCAAACGCAACACTCCCATAATAGCTAACATAATAATTATAATTATTATACACCATTGAATTAAAGATGCTACCCAACCAGAGATGTTCAATCCAAATGACTTTGCTAAAGCAGCCACCCAATTATGGGTACTTTCTTCTCTTTCTTCCTCAGTTGCATGTTCAATTTGCGTTAGCTGAGACAAATCACGTTCTACCGCGGCTGTAACATTCGGAATATGTACACAACAATGATCAATCTTATCTCGTAAATAACCACATACTCCATGTTCTTTTAGCAACAGCATATCTAATGCCATTCTATTTTGCAGGGTCATTTTTGTGGTTGCCTGTAATTGTAAGTTTATTTCCTTAAATCCTTCTTTAGTCACTCTTGCTAGCCTTTCCGTTTGTCCTAACAACCGGTACAACATTTCTCTATTCCGATAAGCACTAATTGGAGCAAACAATGATTCTAAAGCCCAACCTAACTTCACACCGGATGATGGTTCTTGCCAATCATCATCATCCTTTATTTCTCTCTTCATTATCCATAAATTTTCTAATCTACCCTTAAATGGCGCTTTCTTCCAAATTGGGCAGAGAGTTGGTAACCCTAAAGTTATTTCAGTCACCAACCCATCCAAGGGGAGGTGAGTCGTCCATTGTCCATCACTTGTAACCCAAACTAAATTTCCTGTGCTCCTGATCGTAGTTCTACAATCTATTCCCACTCCGAATTGTATTACAGGTTCACTCATGGAGTATTTAATTCCTCTACAGGCACAACCTGTCCTTAATGCAAGCACCACAGGTGGAAAGGTAACTTCACTTTCGGGGTGTCACAAGTGTATACTTTTGTACAGTTCTAGACTGGGTGTTTTTCAGCTAACTTTCTTTTGCATTAGATTTTCTTGTGTTTCCTGTTGTGGCGCCTGGATTATTTGTATTGGTTGCATTTCGTCTTTTTCCAAATCTTTTAACTCTCTCCTGGCTCTGTTTCTTTTCTGCATAGGTTCTGATTTTGCAGTAACCTCTAATGCCCTTTTTCCATAATCAAAACTCTCTTTAATCCAAACAATACAGGTGTAGTTTCCTACATCTGTCTTACTTACATTTCGCAATGATAAAATCATAGTACCCCTTCGTGTATCACTATCCCATCGGATTGTAAACCCAGCTGACAATTTGGACTCATTCTTCTGCCAATAGCAACTAATGTCTTGGATTGAACTTCTCATATCTCCAACAAAATCACAAGTCAAATTTACATCCATTCGTTCTTCTATATGTACAGTAGCATATGTATGTATTATTTGAGCGAAACCATTACTTAATCCTACCCAGCATAGTATTACCAAGATGTAAATCTCAGTTTTGTAGGAGTGATCATTTTTACCCCCCATTGTGATGGTACCTTCTTCACTCTGGTATAACGAATCCAATTATCAATTCCTGCTACTTTCACAGCGGTAAATGTTATCAATAGTACCAAATAAAGTCCATGCCACTGTTCCTTTAAAGGCTCCGTTTGCCAATTTCGAACATACGCTTGGTCTCCTGGTTGATTCTCCAACGGCAAAGGGCGATTCCAGATGATCGCGGCACGTAAGGCTGTGAGTAATCTGCTTAAAGAAATTATATAACTATAAACATCTTGATCTCCTTGGAGGTGTAAATCTGCACTTCCCATTCCCTTCGTTGGTGCAGTATATGGCTTACCGTACAGAATTTCATAGGGACTTACAGACAACCCTTCTCTAGGTTTTATACGAATTCTCAATAAAGCAAGGGGCAATGCCTGTGGCCATTGGATTTGAGCTTCCTGGCATATCTTTTTAATTTGTCCTTTTAATGTTTGATTCATCCTTTCTACCTTTCCACTAGATTGTGGCCTCCACGGTGTATGTAAATCCCAGCTAATTCCAAGCATTTCACTAATTTCCTGTACTATTTTAGCTATAAAGTGTGGGCCTCGATCTGAAGAAATTCCTAAAGGTACCCCAAATCTAGGTATGATCTCTTTTAACAAAGTTTTTACTACTTCTCTAGCTTGATTCGTTCTACAGGGAAATGCTTCTAGCCACCCTGAAAAGGTACATACGTATACCAATAAATACTGAAACCCTTTTGATTTAGGTAATTCTGCAAAATCCACTTGCCAATAGTCACCTGGTTCTATTCCCACTTTCAAAGTTCCCATTTGAATTTGTTTTCGTATTACCGGATTATTCTTTAAACATACTGGACACTTCGCATTCACCCCTTTTGCTATTGTTAACATTTGTGCAGATACAATGCTCCGCTTTAAAAACTGCACCAATGCTTCTGCTCCCCAATGGCATTTATTATGTTCAGTTTGTATTATTCGTTTCATAATTGTAGCAGGCACTACTACTTGTCCATTACCTGTTACATACCATCCATGTGAATTCTTCTGTGCCTTTACCAAATCGGCTAATTTTTCATCTTCTTGGGTATAAAAGGGATTTACAGAGAGATGAGCAGTAATCGGGCTTACCTTAGTAGGTATTAGAGCTAATTCAGTCCATACTTGCCGTGCAGCAATTTTGGCTGCCTGGTCTGCCTTCATGTTTCCTTGTGCCACATCGCTGCCATCCCTCTGATGTCCTCGACAATGCATTACAGCCACTTGCTGAGGTAGTACCACAGCCTCTAATAACTGTAAGATCTCGGTTCGATATTTAATAATACTACCTTGAGCCGTCAACAATCCTCTTTCCTTCCATAAAGCTCCATGTATATGTATTATTCCAAAAGCGTATTTAGAATCTGTCCAAATATTCACTCTCTTATCCGTACTCGGTATTAAAGCCCGAATTAGAGCGACCAGTTCTGCCTTTTGCGCTGACGTTCCTGGCATTAATGCCTTTGCTTCAATTACTTCAAGCTTAGTAACCACAGCATATCCAGAATATCGTGTTCCATTCTCAACAAAGCTGCTACCGTCTGTAAATAATGTCCAGTCAGGATTTACAAGGGGAATATCTTTCAGATCTACCCTACTGGCGTAAGTTTGTTCGATCACCTCAATACAATCATGTTCCAGCTCGCCTTCCTCTATTTTGCTACCTAAAAATTCAGCGGGATTCAAACATGTTGTTATCTTTAAAAATATATCATCCTGTTCTCTCAATATTGCCTGATATTTCAACATTCTACCGGATGACAACCAATGACCCCCCTTTTGTTCCAAAACTGCAATCACCATGTGGGGCACAAATACTTCCATTTTTGTTCCCAATGTCAATTTTCTAGCTTCTTGGACTAACATTACAGTAGCAGCCACTGCTCGGAGGCAAGAAGGCCATCCGGCACTTACCATATCCAACTGCTTGGAAAAATAGCCCACCGGTCTCTTCCATGATCCAATTCGTTGAGTTAAAACTCCAAGCGCTAGTCGTTGCCGCTCATGTACAAAGAGTTGAAATGTTTTTGTCAAATCAGGCAATCCTAATGCTGGGGCTTCTTGCAGAGCCTGTTTTAAGTCTTGAAAAGCCCTTTTACACTCTAAACTCCAAACTAATTGTGGCTCTTTTAAAGCTGCATACAGTGGTTTGGCTAACAGTCCATAATTCAAAATCCAGAGTCTGCACCACCCTGTCATTCCTAGAAAAGTTCGTAACTCGTGCAAATTTCTAGGTTCAGGGATGGCACAAATCGCTTGTATTCTATTCACCCCCAACCGTCTTTGTCCTTGGGAAATTTCACATCCCAGATATATCACTTTTTCCCGGGCAATTTGGGCTTTTTCCTTAGAAACTCGATAACCGCTCTGTCCCAGTAAATTTAATCACGCAACTGTAACAGTAATGCAGTTTTCATACCTTTCTGTCGCCACGAAAATGTCATCCACATATTGCAACAATAAGTATGCTTTTGATGGTAATTGAAAATATCCTTGCTCCTTCCAATCCTCCAGTTCTCGTGCCAGCTGATTCCCAAATATTGTAGGACTGTTTTTGAAGCCTTGTGGTAACCTGGTCCAGGTCAGCTGTCGTTTTCGTCCTGTATCCGGATTTTCCCATTCAAACGCAAATAATTTCCTACTTTGTAATGCCAATGGGATGCAGAAGAAAGCATCTTTTAAATCAATTACAGAAAAGTATCTAAATTGTTCTGCCACAGATGTTAACAATGTATAAGGATTTGCTACTACTGGATGTATATCTTTAACTATTTCGTTTACAGCTCTTAAATCTTGAACTAACCTATAATCTCCGTTAGGTTTTCTTATAGGAAATATCGGTGTATTATATTCAGATTCACATTCTTCTAACACATTGTGCATCAAAAATTTTGCAATTAATGGTGCTACCCCTTTCCTAGCTTCTAACTGTATAGGATATTGTCTAACTCTTACCGGTTGGACACCTTCTTTCAATTCTACTATGACAGGTTTTGCTGCTTTCGCTAATCCCGGTACTTGTGTCTCCCATACCCATGGTACTACAGCGTTTTCTACCTCTATTGGTATTGTTGTATTAGCTATTTCTTTTACTATAAATATTCTAGCTATTTCTTCCTCAGGTATCTGCAACTTAGCTTTTCCATTTTCAAATATTATTTTAGCATTAAATCTTGACAATAAATCTCGTCCTAACAAAGATGTAGGACAATCCGGTACATAGAGAAATTCATGATCTAATTCTTTACCCCTAAAATTTAGATGCAATGGCCGCAGAAAGGGCCGTTGCTCTGTTTTTCCTGTAGCTCCTACCACAGTTATCATCGTATCTCCTATCTTTCCTAAACAAGTATTTAAAACAGAATAAGTTGCCCCAGTATCTACCAATAATTGTTTCTCTTCCCCATCAATTTCTGTTGTCACTTTTAATCCATCACTTAGTCAGCTACTATGTTGCCCCAAATGTCCTAACATCATTGTTTCTGCCATTGGTGTTCCTCCTACTGAAGTCTGCTGGGCCAAATTCATTTTCACTGGGCACTCATTTTTCCAATGTCCCTGTTGTCTGCAAAACGCACACTGATTTATCCCTAGCTGATTTTGAGGTATTCCCCGCATGCCTCCTACCCTGTATCCTCCTCGACCTCGTCCTCTACTTCTGCCTCTTATTCCTTGATTTACTCGTTGTAACATTGCTAATAATCCTGCCTGATTTCTCTTTGTGGTTTTTTTTTTTTTTTTTTTCCCCTATTATTGTACACTTTCCAGCTGATTGCTTCCAAATTACTAAATCTCCTGGGGAAAAAGGAACTTTCCCATATACTTTATCAGTCCCCGAAATTGCCTCTCGTAAAGGGGCTAATAATACTTTACTGTTTTGCTCTTGTTCCTTCCTCCCTTGTCTTGTTCTCTGTGCAATTGGGGTTCGTTGCGCTTGTCTTGGGCATGATGAATGCCCTGGCGAACCCTTCGGTGTTAACTTAATCTGGATCGCTCCAGTATTAATTGATTCTGACGGTTTTACCGCCTTAATACTATCAGTATCACTATCGTCCCCTGCATCTATATCGGACATCACAGGGGCCGTCGGTGATGCTAAAAGTGATACCTCCTCTGGCTCTCTTATTGAATTTTGTATTGCCAAACAAGTCATACACTTCTTATTACCTACACATCCTTCACATTTTGTTTTATCTTTTTTTCGGGATGTACCAACAACATTCCACATTCTCTCTGCATATCTGGATGATTACGTATATCATAAAATAGATCAACATATGGTACTTCATCCCATTTTTCAAGTTCTTAACAATATCTCATTAATGGACCTATAACACCCGGATCTAAACTTCCGTGTTCAGGCCACCGGGGTCCATCATACTCATATGTGGCCACCAATTCGTACAATAATCTATAAATCGACTTTTACTCATACTCTGAAAATATCCCGCACTTTTCCAATGCTTTAATAAACATCCTAACGGAGAATTATCCGGTATTACCATGGTCTTACACACTCACTCCACACACACACACACTAAACTACGGGGTAGAAAACGGAAAGATAGCCTCTGATGGGAAACAAAAGACCAAACCAAACTCACGAGACAGCCACGTATGTCCGTGAGTGCTGGACCTGCGGGGCTTTCGCTCCGTCTGACGGCCAGCGCCTAGGCTTCCACAGACCAGACCTCGAGCTCGTTAGCCCAACCTTGCGTGAATCGCCGTCACGTCTTATTAGGCAGGCACCCAACCAAATATTACAATAAAGCACCTTCGGGCTTACCACTTTGGGACGTCAGCAGCAGCGCAGAGCGGGCGCAGCCGATGGCTCCCCGAGAATTCCTCGGTGCCGGCACGGAGCAAAATCGGAAAGCGAACCGTCAACACTACTCCCGAAGTCCCATCTGGGTCGCCAGAAAACTGTTGCCCGTAAAGAAACACATAACTACGAAAGCAGTTATATGCGGTGCTTTATTCGGGGCCCGGGGTCTCAGGGACTCATGTCCAAAGCTGAGAATCCCAAATCCCCGTTTAACTTGGTTAATATTTATAGTGTTCGGTTACGTAACATAATCAACAGAATTGCTAAGCTACATGATTGTTTCCCATTTATAGTTTCTTCAGTTACTGTTGCCAAGATTTGCTTATCATTTACCTAGTTCATCAGATTGTGCTGTACCTAGTTCATCAGATTGTACTGTACCCACTTCATCAGACTGTACTGTACCCACTTCATCAGACTGTACTGTACCCAACACCTGCAATTATACCTTCATCTTGTCTACCAAGTATAACCTATTCTAATCAATATAATGTAACAATTCCCCCCTTTGAAAATACTTCAAGTCTTCCAGACTGCAAGGATTTTCATCATCAGTTCCGCAGATTTCCATATTCTTTGGACCGTCTCAAACTGGTGATTGTAGCTGCAATGAATTATTTCCAATGTCTTCATATCTCGGGGGAAGTTCATGATTCTTCCTGGTAACAGCTTTTAAAATTTTCCCCAAGTGTTGCCGTTCCTTATTAACAATATTTTGAATCAAACGCAACACTCCCATAATAGCTAACATAATAATTATAATTATTATACACCATTGAATTAAAGATGCTACCCAACCAGAGATGTTCAATCCAAATGACTTTGCTAAAGCAGCAACCCAATTATGGGTACTTTCTTCTCTTTCTTCCTCAGTTGCATGTTCAATTTGCGTTAGCTGAGACAAATCACGTTCTACCGCGGCTGTAACATTCGGAATATGTACACAACAATGATCAATCTTATCTCGTAAATAACCACATACTCCATGTTCTTTTAGCAACAGCATATCTAATGCCATTCTATTTTGCAGGGTCATTTTTGTGGTTGCCTGTAATTGTAAGTTTATTTCCTTAAATCCTTCTTTAGTCACTCTTGCTAGCCTTTCCGTTTGTCCTAACAACCGGTACAACATTTCTCTATTCCGATAAGCACTAATTGGAGCAAACAATGATTCTAAAGCCCAACCTAACTTCACACCGGATGATGGTTCTTGCCAATCATCATCATCCTTTATTTCTCTCTTCATTATCCATAAATTTTCTAATCTACCCTTAAATGGCGCTTTCTTCCAAATTGGGCAGAGAGTTGGTAACCCTAAAGTTATTTCAGTCACCAACCCATCCAAGGGGAGGTGAGTCGTCCATTGTCCATCACTTGTAACCCAAACTAAATTTCCTGTGCTCCTGATCGTAGTTCTACAATCTATTCCCACTCCGAATTGTATTACAGGTTCACTCATGGAGTATTTAATTCCTCTACAGGCACAACCTGTCCTTAATGCAAGCACCACAGGTGGAAAGGTAACTTCACTTTCGGGGTGTCACAAGTGTATACTTTTGTACAGTTCTAGACTGGGTGTTTTTCAGCTAACTTTCTTTTGCATTAGATTTTCTTGTGTTTCCTGTTGTGGCGCCTGGATTATTTGTATTGGTTGCATTTCGTCTTTTTCCAAATCTTTTAACTCTCTCCTGGCTCTGTTTCTTTTCTGCATAGGTTCTGATTTTGCAGTAACCTCTAATGCCCTTTTTCCATAATCAAAACTCTCTTTAATCCAAACAATACAGGTGTAGTTTCCTACATCTGTCTTACTTACATTTCGCAATGATAAAATCATAGTACCCCTTCGTGTATCACTATCCCATCGGATTGTAAACCCAGTTGACAATTTGGACTCATTCTTCTGCCAATAGCAACTAATGTCTTGGATTGAACTTCTCATATCTCCAACAAAATCACAAGTCAAATTTACATCCATTCGTTCTTCTATATGTACAGTAGCATATGTATGTATTATTTGAGCGAAACCATTACTTAATCCTACCCAGCATAGTATTACCAAGATGTAAATCTCAGTTTTGTAGGAGTGATCATTTTTACCCCCCATTGTGATGGTACCTTCTTCACTCTGGTATAATGAATCCAATTATCAATTCCTGCTACTTTCACAGCGGTAAATGTTATCAATAGCACCAAATAAAGTCCATGCCACTGTTCCTTTAAAGGCTCCGTTTGCCAATTTCGAACATACGCTTGGTCTCCTGGTTGATTCTCCAACGGCAAAGGGCGATTCCAGATGATCGCGGCACGTAAGGCTGTGAGTAATCTGCTTAAAGAAATTATATAACTATAAACATCTTGATCTCCTTGGAGGTGTAAATCTGCACTTCCCATTCCCTTCGTTGGTGCAGTATATGGCTTACCGTACAGAATTTCATAGGGACTTACAGACAACCCTTCTCTAGGTTTTATACGAATTCTCAATAAAGCAAGGGGCAATGCCTGTGGCCATTGGATTTGAGCTTCCTGGCATATCTTTTTAATTTGTCCTTTTAATGTTTGATTCATCCTTTCTACCTTTCCACTAGATTGTGGCCTCCACGGTGTATGTAAATCCCAGCTAATTCCAAGCATTTCACTAATTTCCTGTACTATTTTAGCTATAAAGTGTGGGCCTCGATCTGAAGAAATTCCTAAAGGTACCCCAAATCTAGGTATGATCTCTTTTAACAAAGTTTTTACTACTTCTCTAGCTTGATTCGTTCTACAGGGAAATGCTTCTAGCCACCCTGAAAAGGTACATACGTATACCAATAAATACTGAAACCCTTTTGATTTAGGTAATTCTGCAAAATCCACTTGCCAATAGTCACCTGGTTCTATTCCCACTTTCAAAGTTCCCATTTGAATTTGTTTTCGTATTACCGGATTATTCTTTAAACATACTGGACACTTCGCATTCACCCCTTTTGCTATTGTTAACATTTGTGCAGATACAATGCTCCGCTTTAAAAACTGCACCAATGCTTCTGCTCCCCAATGGCATTTATTATGTTCAGTTTGTATTATTCGTTTCATAATTGTAGCAGGCACTACTACTTGTCCATTACCTGTTACATACCATCCATGTGAATTCTTCTGTGCCTTTACCAAATCGGCTAATTTTTCATCTTCTTGGGTATAAAAGGGATTTACAGAGAGATGAGCAGTAATCGGGCTTACCTTAGTAGGTATTAGAGCTAATTCAGTCCATACTTGCCGTGCAGCAATTTTGGCTGCCTGGTCTGCCTTCATGTTTCCTTGTGCCACATCGCTGCCATCCCTCTGATGTCCTCGACAATGCATTACAGCCACTTGCTGAGGTAGTACCACAGCCTCTAATAACTGTAAGATCTCGGTTCGATATTTAATAATACTACCTTGAGCCGTCAACAATCCTCTTTCCTTCCATAAAGCTCCATGTATATGTATTATTCCAAAAGCGTATTTAGAATCTGTCCAAATATTCACTCTCTTATCCGTACTCGGTATTAAAGCCCGAATTAGAGCGACCAGTTCTGCCTTTTGCGCTGACGTTCCTGGCATTAATGCCTTTGCTTCAATTACTTCAAGCTTAGTAACCACAGCATATCCAGAATATCGTGTTCCATTCTCAACAAAGCTGCTACCGTCTGTAAATAATGTCCAGTCAGGATTTACAAGGGGAATATCTTTCAGATCTACCCTACTGGCGTAAGTTTGTTCGATCACCTCAATACAATCATGTTCCAGCTCGCCTTCCTCTATTTTGCTACCTAAAAATTCAGCGGGATTCAAACATGTTGTTATCTTTAAAAATATATCATCCTGTTCTCTCAATATTGCCTGATATTTCAACATTCTACCGGATGACAACCAATGACCCCCCTTTTGTTCCAAAACTGCAATCACCATGTGGGGCACAAATACTTCCATTTTTGTTCCCAATGTCAATTTTCTAGCTTCTTGGACTAACATTACAGTAGCAGCCACTGCTCGGAGGCAAGAAGGCCATCCGGCACTTACCATATCCAACTGCTTGGAAAAATAGCCCACCGGTCTCTTCCATGATCCAATTCGTTGAGTTAAAACTCCAAGCGCTAGTCGTTGCCGCTCATGTACAAAGAGTTGAAATGTTTTTGTCAAATCAGGCAATCCTAATGCTGGGGCTTCTTGCAGAGCCTGTTTTAAGTCTTGAAAAGCCCTTTTACACTCTAAACTCCAAACTAATTGTGGCTCTTTTAAAGCTGCATACAGTGGTTTGGCTAACAGTCCATAATTCAAAATCCAGAGTCTGCACCACCCTGTCATTCCTAGAAAAGTTCGTAACTCGTGCAAATTTCTAGGTTCAGGGATGGCACAAATCGCTTGTATTCTATTCACCCCCAACCGTCTTTGTCCTTGGGAAATTTCACATCCCAGATATATCACTTTTTCCCGGGCAATTTGGGCTTTTTCCTTAGAAACTCGATAACCGCTCTGTCCCAGTAAATTTAATCACGCAACTGTAACAGTAATGCAGTTTTCATACCTTTCTGTCGCCACGAAAATGTCATCCACATATTGCAACAATAAGTATGCTTTTGATGGTAATTGAAAATATCCTTGCTCCTTCCAATCCTCCAGTTCTCGTGCCAGCTGATTCCCAAATATTGTAGGACTGTTTTTGAAGCCTTGTGGTAACCTGGTCCAGGTCAGCTGTCGTTTTCGTCCTGTATCCGGATTTTCCCATTCAAACGCAAATAATTTCCTACTTTGTAATGCCAATGGGATGCAGAAGAAAGCATCTTTTAAATCAATTACAGAAAAGTATCTAAATTGTTCTGCCACAGATGTTAACAATGTATAAGGATTTGCTACTACTGGATGTATATCTTTAACTATTTCGTTTACAGCTCTTAAATCTTGAACTAACCTATAATCTCCGTTAGGTTTTCTTATAGGAAATATCGGTGTATTATATTCAGATTCACATTCTTCTAACACATTGTGCATCAAAAATTTTGCAATTAATGGTGCTACCCCTTTCCTAGCTTCTAACTGTATAGGATATTGTCTAACTCTTACCGGTTGGACACCTTCTTTCAATTCTACTATGACAGGTTTTGCTGCTTTCGCTAATCCCGGTACTTGTGTCTCCCATACCCATGGTACTACAGCGTTTTCTACCTCTATTGGTATTGTTGTATTAGCTATTTCTTTTACTATAAATATTCTAGCTATTTCTTCCTCAGGTATCTGCAACTTAGCTTTTCCATTTTCAAATATTATTTTAGCATTAAATCTTGACAATAAATCTCGTCCTAACAAAGATGTAGGACAATCCGGTACATAGAGAAATTCATGATCTAATTCTTTACCCCTAAAATTTAGATGCAATGGCCGCAGAAAGGGCCGTTGCTCTGTTTTTCCTGTAGCTCCTACCACAGTTATCATCGTATCTCCTATCTTTCCTAAACAAGTATTTAAAACAGAATAAGTTGCCCCAGTATCTACCAATAATTGTTTCTCTTCCCCATCAATTTCTGTTGTCACTTTTAATCCATCACTTAGTCAGCTACTATGTTGCCCCAAATGTCCTAACATCATTGTTTCTGCCATTGGTGTTCCTCCTACTGAAGTCTGCTGGGCCAAATTCATTTTCACTGGGCACTCATTTTTCCAATGTCCCTGTTGTCTGCAAAACGCACACTGATTTATCCCTAGCTGATTTTGAGGTATTCCCCGCATGCCTCCTACCCTGTATCCTCCTCGACCTCGTCCTCTACTTCTGCCTCTTATTCCTTGATTTACTCGTTGTAACATTGCTAATAATCCTGCCTGATTTCTCTTTGTGGTTTTTTTTTTTTTTTTTTTCCCCTATTATTGTACACTTTCCAGCTGATTGCTTCCAAATTACTAAATCTCCTGGGGAAAAAGGAACTTTCCCATATACTTTATCAGTCCCCGAAATTGCCTCTCGTAAAGGGGCTAATAATACTTTACTGTTTTGCTCTTGTTCCTTCCTCCCTTGTCTTGTTCTCTGTGCAATTGGGGTTCGTTGCGCTTGTCTTGGGCATGATGAATGCCCTGGCGAACCCTTCGGTGTTAACTTAATCTGGATCGCTCCAGTATTAATTGATTCTGACGGTTTTACCGCCTTAATACTATCAGTATCACTATCGTCCCCTGCATCTATATCGGACATCACAGGGGCCGTCGGTGATGCTAAAAGTGATACCTCCTCTGGCTCTCTTATTGAATTTTGTATTGCCAAACAAGTCATACACTTCTTATTACCTACACATCCTTCACATTTTGTTTTATCTTTTTTTCGGGATGTACCAACAACATTCCACATTCTCTCTGCATATCTGGATGATTACGTATATCATAAAATAGATCAACATATGGTACTTCATCCCATTTTTCAAGTTCTTAACAATATCTCATTAATGGACCTATAACACCCGGATCTAAACTTCCGTGTTCAGGCCACCGGGGTCCATCATACTCATATGTGGCCACCAATTCGTACAATAATCTATAAATCGACTTTTACTCATACTCTGAAAATATCCCGCACTTTTCCAATGCTTTAATAAACATCCTAACGGAGAATTATCCGGTATTACCATGGTCTTACACACTCACTCCACACACACACACACTAAACTACGGGGTAGAAAACGGAAAGATAGCCTCTGATGGGAAACAAAAGACCAAACCAAACTCACGAGACAGCCACGTATGTCCGTGAGTGCTGGACCTGCGGGGCTTTCGCTCCGTCTGACGGCCAGCGCCTAGGCTTCCACAGACCAGACCTCGAGCTCGTTAGCCCAACCTTGCGTGAATCGCCGTCACGTCTTATTAGGCAGGCACCCAACCAAATATTACAATAAAGCACCTTCGGGCTTACCACTTTGGGACGTCAGCAGCAGCGCAGAGCGGGCGCAGCCGATGGCTCCCCGAGAATTCCTCGGTGCCGGCACGGAGCAAAATCGGAAAGCGAACCGTCAACACTACTCCCGAAGTCCCATCTGGGTCGCCAGAAAACTGTTGCCCGTAAAGAAACACATAACTACGAAAGCAGTTATATGCGGTGCTTTATTCGGGGCCCGGGGTCTCAGGGACTCATGTCCAAAGCTGAGAATCCCAAATCCCCGTTTAACTTGGTTAATATTTATAGTGTTCGGTTACGTAACATAATCAACAGAATTGCTAAGCTACATGATTGTTTCCCATTTATAGTTTCTTCAGTTACTGTTGCCAAGATTTGCTTATCATTTACCTAGTTCATCAGATTGTGCTGTACCTAGTTCATCAGATTGTACTGTACCCACTTCATCAGACTGTACTGTACCCACTTCATCAGACTGTACTGTACCCAACACCTGCAATTATACCTTCATCTTGTCTACCAAGTATAACCTATTCTAATCAATATAATGTAACAATTCCCCCCTTTGAAAATACTTCAAGTCTTCCAGACTGCAAGGATTTTCATCATCAGTTCCGCAGATTTCCATATTCTTTGGACCGTCTCAAACTGGTGATTGTAGCTGCAATGAATTATTTCCAATGTCTTCATATCTCGGGGGAAGTTCATGATTCTTCCTGGTAACAGCTTTTAAAATTTTCCCCAAGTGTTGCCGTTCCTTATTAACAATATTTTGAATCAAACGCAACACTCCCATAATAGCTAACATAATAATTATAATTATTATACACCATTGAATTAAAGATGCTACCCAACCAGAGATGTTCAATCCAAATGACTTTGCTAAAGCAGCAACCCAATTATGGGTACTTTCTTCTCTTTCTTCCTCAGTTGCATGTTCAATTTGCGTTAGCTGAGACAAATCACGTTCTACCGCGGCTGTAACATTCGGAATATGTACACAACAATGATCAATCTTATCTCGTAAATAACCACATACTCCATGTTCTTTTAGCAACAGCATATCTAATGCCATTCTATTTTGCAGGGTCATTTTTGTGGTTGCCTGTAATTGTAAGTTTATTTCCTTAAATCCTTCTTTAGTCACTCTTGCTAGCCTTTCCGTTTGTCCTAACAACCGGTACAACATTTCTCTATTCCGATAAGCACTAATTGGAGCAAACAATGATTCTAAAGCCCAACCTAACTTCACACCGGATGATGGTTCTTGCCAATCATCATCATCCTTTATTTCTCTCTTCATTATCCATAAATTTTCTAATCTACCCTTAAATGGCGCTTTCTTCCAAATTGGGCAGAGAGTTGGTAACCCTAAAGTTATTTCAGTCACCAACCCATCCAAGGGGAGGTGAGTCGTCCATTGTCCATCACTTGTAACCCAAACTAAATTTCCTGTGCTCCTGATCGTAGTTCTACAATCTATTCCCACTCCGAATTGTATTACAGGTTCACTCATGGAGTATTTAATTCCTCTACAGGCACAACCTGTCCTTAATGCAAGCACCACAGGTGGAAAGGTAACTTCACTTTCGGGGTGTCACAAGTGTATACTTTTGTACAGTTCTAGACTGGGTGTTTTTCAGCTAACTTTCTTTTGCATTAGATTTTCTTGTGTTTCCTGTTGTGGCGCCTGGATTATTTGTATTGGTTGCATTTCGTCTTTTTCCAAATCTTTTAACTCTCTCCTGGCTCTGTTTCTTTTCTGCATAGGTTCTGATTTTGCAGTAACCTCTAATGCCCTTTTTCCATAATCAAAACTCTCTTTAATCCAAACAATACAGGTGTAGTTTCCTACATCTGTCTTACTTACATTTCGCAATGATAAAATCATAGTACCCCTTCGTGTATCACTATCCCATCGGATTGTAAACCCAGTTGACAATTTGGACTCATTCTTCTGCCAATAGCAACTAATGTCTTGGATTGAACTTCTCATATCTCCAACAAAATCACAAGTCAAATTTACATCCATTCGTTCTTCTATATGTACAGTAGCATATGTATGTATTATTTGAGCGAAACCATTACTTAATCCTACCCAGCATAGTATTACCAAGATGTAAATCTCAGTTTTGTAGGAGTGATCATTTTTACCCCCCATTGTGATGGTACCTTCTTCACTCTGGTATAATGAATCCAATTATCAATTCCTGCTACTTTCACAGCGGTAAATGTTATCAATAGCACCAAATAAAGTCCATGCCACTGTTCCTTTAAAGGCTCCGTTTGCCAATTTCGAACATACGCTTGGTCTCCTGGTTGATTCTCCAACGGCAAAGGGCGATTCCAGATGATCGCGGCACGTAAGGCTGTGAGTAATCTGCTTAAAGAAATTATATAACTATAAACATCTTGATCTCCTTGGAGGTGTAAATCTGCACTTCCCATTCCCTTCGTTGGTGCAGTATATGGCTTACCGTACAGAATTTCATAGGGACTTACAGACAACCCTTCTCTAGGTTTTATACGAATTCTCAATAAAGCAAGGGGCAATGCCTGTGGCCATTGGATTTGAGCTTCCTGGCATATCTTTTTAATTTGTCCTTTTAATGTTTGATTCATCCTTTCTACCTTTCCACTAGATTGTGGCCTCCACGGTGTATGTAAATCCCAGCTAATTCCAAGCATTTCACTAATTTCCTGTACTATTTTAGCTATAAAGTGTGGGCCTCGATCTGAAGAAATTCCTAAAGGTACCCCAAATCTAGGTATGATCTCTTTTAACAAAGTTTTTACTACTTCTCTAGCTTGATTCGTTCTACAGGGAAATGCTTCTAGCCACCCTGAAAAGGTACATACGTATACCAATAAATACTGAAACCCTTTTGATTTAGGTAATTCTGCAAAATCCACTTGCCAATAGTCACCTGGTTCTATTCCCACTTTCAAAGTTCCCATTTGAATTTGTTTTCGTATTACCGGATTATTCTTTAAACATACTGGACACTTCGCATTCACCCCTTTTGCTATTGTTAACATTTGTGCAGATACAATGCTCCGCTTTAAAAACTGCACCAATGCTTCTGCTCCCCAATGGCATTTATTATGTTCAGTTTGTATTATTCGTTTCATAATTGTAGCAGGCACTACTACTTGTCCATTACCTGTTACATACCATCCATGTGAATTCTTCTGTGCCTTTACCAAATCGGCTAATTTTTCATCTTCTTGGGTATAAAAGGGATTTACAGAGAGATGAGCAGTAATCGGGCTTACCTTAGTAGGTATTAGAGCTAATTCAGTCCATACTTGCCGTGCAGCAATTTTGGCTGCCTGGTCTGCCTTCATGTTTCCTTGTGCCACATCGCTGCCATCCCTCTGATGTCCTCGACAATGCATTACAGCCACTTGCTGAGGTAGTACCACAGCCTCTAATAACTGTAAGATCTCGGTTCGATATTTAATAATACTACCTTGAGCCGTCAACAATCCTCTTTCCTTCCATAAAGCTCCATGTATATGTATTATTCCAAAAGCGTATTTAGAATCTGTCCAAATATTCACTCTCTTATCCGTACTCGGTATTAAAGCCCGAATTAGAGCGACCAGTTCTGCCTTTTGCGCTGACGTTCCTGGCATTAATGCCTTTGCTTCAATTACTTCAAGCTTAGTAACCACAGCATATCCAGAATATCGTGTTCCATTCTCAACAAAGCTGCTACCGTCTGTAAATAATGTCCAGTCAGGATTTACAAGGGGAATATCTTTCAGATCTACCCTACTGGCGTAAGTTTGTTCGATCACCTCAATACAATCATGTTCCAGCTCGCCTTCCTCTATTTTGCTACCTAAAAATTCAGCGGGATTCAAACATGTTGTTATCTTTAAAAATATACCATCCTGTTCTCTCAATATTGCCTGATATTTCAACATTCTACTGGATGACAACCAATGACCCCCCTTTTGTTCCAAAACTGCAATCACCATGTGGGGCACAAATACTTCCATTTTTGTTCCCAATGTCAATTTTCTAGCTTCTTGGACTAACGTTACAGTAGCAGCCACTGCTCGGAGGCAAGAAGGCCATCCGGCACTTACCATATCCAACTGCTTGGAAAAATAGCCCACCGGTCTCTTCCATGATCCAATTCGTTGAGTTAAAACTCCAAGCGCTAGTCGTTGCCGCTCATGTACAAAGAGTTGAAATGTTTTTGTCAAATCAGGCAATCCTAATGCTGGGGCTTCTTGCAGAGCCTGTTTTAAGTCTTGAAAAGCCCTTTTACACTCTAAACTCCAAACTAATTGTGGCTCTTTTAAAGCTGCATACAGTGGTTTGGCTAACAGTCCGTAATTCAAAATCCAGAGTCTGCACCACCCTGTCATTCCTAGAAAAGTTCGTAACTCGTGCAAATTTCTAGGTTCAGGGATGGCACAAATCGCTTGTATTCTATTCACCCCCAACCGTCTTTGTCCTTGGGAAATTTCACATCCCAGATATATCACTTTTTCCCGGGCAATTTGGGCTTTTTCCTTAGAAACTCGATAACCGCTCTGTCCCAGTAAATTTAATCACGCAACTGTAACAGTAATGCAGTTTTCATACCTTTCTGTCGCCACGAAAATGTCATCCACATATTGCAACAATAAGTATGCTTTTGATGGTAATTGAAAATATCCTTGCTCCTTCCAATCCTCCAGTTCTCGTGCCAGCTGATTCCCAAACATTGTAGGACTGTTTTTGAAGCCTTGTGGTAACCTGGTCCAGGTCAGCTGTCGTTTTCGTCCTGTATCCGGATTTTCCCATTCAAACGCAAATAATTTCCTACTTTGTAATGCCAATGGGATGCAGAAGAAAGCATCTTTTAAATCAATTACAGAAAAGTATCTAAATTGTTCTGCCACAGATGTTAACAATGTATAAGGATTTGCTACTACTGGATGTATATCTTTAACTATTTCGTTTACAGCTCTTAAATCTTGAACTAACCTATAATCTCCGTTAGGTTTTCTTATAGGAAATATCGGTGTATTATATTCAGATTCACATTCTTCTAACACATTGTGCATCAAAAATTTTGCAATTAATGGTGCTACCCCTTTCCTAGCTTCTAACTGTATAGGATATTGTCTAACTCTTACCGGTTGGACACCTTCTTTCAATTCTACTATGACAGGTTTTGCTGCTTTCGCTAATCCCGGTACTTGTGTCTCCCATACCCATGGTACTACAGCGTTTTCTACCTCTATTGGTATTGTTGTATTAGCTATTTCTTTTACTATAAATATTCTAGCTATTTCTTCCTCAGGTATCTGCAACTTAGCTTTTCCATTTTCAAATATTATTTTAGCATTAAATCTTGACAATAAATCTCGTCCTAACAAAGATGTAGGACAATCCGGTACATAGAGAAATTCATGATCTAATTCTTTACCCCTAAAATTTAGATGCAATGGCCGCAGAAAGGGCCGTTGCTCTGTTTTTCCTGTAGCTCCTACCACAGTTATCATCGTATCTCCTATCTTTCCTAAACAAGTATTTAAAACAGAATAAGTTGCCCCAGTATCTACCAATAATTGTTTCTCTTCCCCATCAATTTCTGTTGTCACTTTTAATCCATCACTTAGTCAGCTACTATGTTGCCCCAAATGTCCTAACATCATTGTTTCTGCCATTGGTGTTCCTCCTACTGAAGTCTGCTGGGCCAAATTCATTTTCACTGGGCACTCATTTTTCCAATGTCCCTGTTGTCTGCAAAACGCACACTGATTTATCCCTAGCTGATTTTGAGGTATTCCCCGCATGCCTCCTACCCTGTATCCTCCTCGACCTCGTCCTCTACTTCTGCCTCTTATTCCTTGATTTACTCGTTGTAACATTGCTAATAATCCTGCCTGATTTCTCTTTGTGGTTTTTTTTTTTTTTTTTTTCCCCTATTATTGTACACTTTCCAGCTGATTGCTTCCAAATTACTAAATCTCCTGGGGAAAAAGGAACTTTCCCATATACTTTATCAGTCCCCGAAATTGCCTCTCGTAAAGGGGCTAATAATACTTTACTGTTTTGCTCTTGTTCCTTCCTCCCTTGTCTTGTTCTCTGTGCAATTGGGGTTCGTTGCGCTTGTCTTGGGCATGATGAATGCCCTGGCGAACCCTTCGGTGTTAACTTAATCTGGATCGCTCCAGTATTAATTGATTCTGACGGTTTTACCGCCTTAATACTATCAGTATCACTATCGTCCCCTGCATCTATATCGGACATCACAGGGGCCGTCGGTGATGCTAAAAGTGATACCTCCTCTGGCTCTCTTATTGAATTTTGTATTGCCAAACAAGTCATACGCTTCTTATTACCTACACATCCTCCACGTTTTGTTTTATCTTTTTTTCGGGATGTACCAACAACATTCCACATTCTCTCTGCATATCTGGATGATTACGTATATCATAAAATAGATCAACATATGGTACTTCATCCCATTTTTCAAGTTCTTAACAATATCTCATTAATGGACCTATAACACCCGGATCTAAACTTCCGTGTTCAGGCCACCGGGGTCCATCATACTCATATTGTGGCCACCAATTCGTACAATAATCTATAAATCGACTTTTACTCATACTCTGAAAATATCCCGCACTTTTCCAATGCTTTAATAAACATCCTAACGGAGAATTATCCGGTATTACCATGGTCTTACACACTCACTCCACACACACACACACACTAAATCTACGGGGTAGAAAACGGAAAGATAGCCTCTGATGGGAAACAAAAGACCAAACCAAACTCACGAGACAGCCACGTATGTCCGTGAGTGCTGGACCTGCGGGGCTTTCGCTCCGTCTGACGGCCAGCGCCTAGGCTTCCACAGACCAGACCTCGAGCTCGTTAGCCCAACCTTGCGTGAATCGCCGTCACGTCTTATTAGGCAGGCACCCGACCAAATATTACAATAAAGCACCTTCGGGCTTACCACTTTGGGACGTCAGCAGCAGCGCAGAGCGGGCGCAGCCGATGGCTCCCCGAGAATTCCTCGGTGCCGGCACGGAGCAAAATCGGAAAGCGAACCGTCAACACTACTCCCGAAGTCCCATCTGGGTCGCCAGAAAACTGTTGCCCGTAAAGAAACACATAACTACGAAAGCAGTTATATGCGGTGCTTTATTCGGGGCCCGGGGTCTCAGGGACTCATGTCCAAAGCTGAGAATCCCAAATCCCCGTTTAACTTGGTTAATATTTATAGTGTTCGGTTACGTAACATAATCAACAGAATTGCTAAGCTACATGATTGTTTCCCATTTATAGTTTCTTCAGTTACTGTTGCCAAGATTTGCTTATCATTTACCTAGTTCATCAGATTGTGCTGTACCCAGTTCATCAGATTGTACTGTACCCACTTCATCAGATTGTACTGTACCCAACACCTGCAATTATACCTTCATCTTGTCTACCAAGTATAACCTATTCTAATCAATATAATGTAACAATTCCCCCCTTTGAAAATACTTCAAGTCTTCCAGACTGCAAGGATTTTCATCATCGGTTCCGCAGATTTCCATATTCTTTGGACCGTCTCAAACTGGTGATTGTAGCTGCAATGAATTATTTCCAATGTCTTCATATCTCGGGGGAAGTTCATGATTCTTCCTGGTAACAGCTTTTAAAATTTTCCCCAAGTGTTGCCGTTCCTTATTAACAATATTTTGAATCAAACGCAACACTCCCATAATAGCTAACATAATAATTATAATTATTATACACCATTGAATTAAAGATGCTACCCAACCAGAGATGTTCAATCCAAATGACTTTGCTAAAGCAGCAACCCAATTATGGGTACTTTCTTCTCTTTCTTCCTCAGTTGCATGTTCAATTTGCGTTAGCTGAGACAAATCACGTTCTACCGCGGCTGTAACATTCGGAATATGTACACAACAATGATCAATCTTATCTCGTAAATAACCACATACTCCATGTTCTTTTAGCAACAGCATATCTAATGCCATTCTATTTTGCAGGGTCATTTTTGTGGTTGCCTGTAATTGTAAGTTTATTTCCTTAAATCCTTCTTTAGTCACTCTTGCTAGCCTTTCCGTTTGTCCTAACAACCGGTACAACATTTCTCTATTCCGATAAGCACTAATTGGAGCAAACAATGATTCTAAAGCCCAACCTAACTTCACACCGGATGATGGTTCTTGCCAATCATCATCATCCTTTATTTCTCTCTTCATTATCCATAAATTTTCTAATCTACCCTTAAATGGCGCTTTCTTCCAAATTGGGCAGAGAGTTGGTAACCCTAAAGTTATTTCAGTCACCAACCCATCCAAGGGGAGGTGAGTCGTCCATTGTCCATCACTTGTAACCCAAACTAAATTTCCTGTGCTCCTGATCGTAGTTCTACAATCTATTCCCACTCCGAATTGTATTACAGGTTCACTCATGGAGTATTTAATTCCTCTACAGGCACAACCTGTCCTTAATGCAAGGACCACAGGTGGAAAGGTAGCTTCACTTTCGGGGTGTCACAAGTGTATACTTTTGTACAGTTCTAGACTGGGTGTTTTTCAGCTAACTTTCTTTTGCATTGGATTTTCTTGTGTTTCCTGTTGTGGCGCCTGGATTATTTGTATTGGTTGCATTTCGTCTTTTTCCAAATCTTTTAACTCTCTCCTGGCTCTGTTTCTTTTCTGCATAGGTTCTGATTTTGCAGTAACCTCTAATGCCCTTTTTCCATAATCAAAACTCTCTTTAATCCAAACAATACAGGTGTAGTTTCCTACATCTGTCTTACTTACATTTCGCAATGATAAAATCATAGTACCCCTTCGTGTATCACTATCCCATCGGATTGTAAACCCAGTTGACAATTTGGACTCATTCTTCTGCCAATAGCAACTAATGTCTTGGATTGAACTTCTCATATCTCCAACAAAATCACAAGTCAAATTTACATCCATTCGTTCTTCTATATGTACAGTAGCATATGTATGTATTATTTGAGCGAAACCATTACTTAATCCTACCCAGCATAGTATTACCAAGATGTAAATCTCAGTTTTGTAGGAGTGATCATTTTTACCCCCCATTGTGATGGTACCTTCTTCACTCTGGTATAATGAATCCAATTATCAATTCCTGCTACTTTCACAGCGGTAAATGTTATCAATAGCACCAAATAAAGTCCATGCCACTGTTCCTTTAAAGGCTCCGTTTGCCAATTTCGAACATACGCTTGGTCTCCTGGTTGATTCTCCAACGGCAAAGGGCGATTCCAGATGATCGCGGCACGTAAGGCTGTGAGTAATCTGCTTAAAGAAATTATATAACTATAAACATCTTGATCTCCTTGGAGGTGTAAATCTGCACTTCCCATTCCCTTCGTTGGTGCAGTATATGGCTTACCGTACAGAATTTCATAGGGACTTACAGACAACCCTTCTCTAGGTTTTATACGAATTCTCAATAAAGCAAGGGGCAATGCCTGTGGCCATTGGATTTGAGCTTCCTGGCATATCTTTTTAATTTGTCCTTTTAATGTTTGATTCATCCTTTCTACCTTTCCACTAGATTGTGGCCTCCACGGTGTATGTAAATCCCAGCTAATTCCAAGCATTTCACTAATTTCCTGTACTATTTTAGCTATAAAGTGTGGGCCTCGATCTGAAGAAATTCCTAAAGGTACCCCAAATCTAGGTATGATCTCTTTTAACAAAGTTTTTACTACTTCTCTAGCTTGATTCGTTCTACAGGGAAATGCTTCTAGCCACCCTGAAAAGGTACATACGTATACCAATAAATACTGAAACCCTTTTGATTTAGGTAATTCTGCAAAATCCACTTGCCAATAGTCACCTGGTTCTATTCCCACTTTCAAAGTTCCCATTTGAATTTGTTTTCGTATTACCGGATTATTCTTTAAACATACTGGACACTTCGCATTCACCCCTTTTGCTATTGTTAACATTTGTGCAGATACAATGCTCCGCTTTAAAAACTGCACCAATGCTTCTGCTCCCCAATGGCATTTATTATGTTCAGTTTGTATTATTCGTTTCATAATTGTAGCAGGCACTACTACTTGTCCATTACCTGTTACATACCATCCATGTGAATTCTTCTGTGCCTTTACCAAATCGGCTAATTTTTCATCTTCTTGGGTATAAAAGGGATTTACAGAGAGATGAGCAGTAATCGGGCTTACCTTAGTAGGTATTAGAGCTAATTCAGTCCATACTTGCCGTGCAGCAATTTTGGCTGCCTGGTCTGCCTTCATGTTTCCTTGTGCCACATCGCTGCCATCCCTCTGATGTCCTCGACAATGCATTACAGCCACTTGCTGAGGTAGTACCACAGCCTCTAATAACTGTAAGATCTCGGTTCGATATTTAATAATACTACCTTGAGCCGTCAACAATCCTCTTTCCTTCCATAAAGCTCCATGTATATGTATTATTCCAAAAGCGTATTTAGAATCTGTCCAAATATTCACTCTCTTATCCGTACTCGGTATTAAAGCCCGAATTAGAGCGACCAGTTCTGCCTTTTGCGCTGACGTTCCTGGCATTAATGCCTTTGCTTCAATTACTTCAAGCTTAGTAACCACAGCATATCCAGAATATCGTGTTCCATTCTCAACAAAGCTGCTACCGTCTGTAAATAATGTCCAGTCAGGATTTACAAGGGGAATATCTTTCAGATCTACCCTACTGGCGTAAGTTTGTTCGATCACCTCAATACAATCATGTTCCAGCTCGCCTTCCTCTATTTTGCTACCTAAAAATTCAGCGGGATTCAAACATGTTGTTATCTTTAAAAATATACCATCCTGTTCTCTCAATATTGCCTGATATTTCAACATTCTACTGGATGACAACCAATGACCCCCCTTTTGTTCCAAAACTGCAATCACCATGTGGGGCACAAATACTTCCATTTTTGTTCCCAATGTCAATTTTCTAGCTTCTTGGACTAACGTTACAGTAGCAGCCACTGCTCGGAGGCAAGAAGGCCATCCGGCACTTACCATATCCAACTGCTTGGAAAAATAGCCCACCGGTCTCTTCCATGATCCAATTCGTTGAGTTAAAACTCCAAGCGCTAGTCGTTGCCGCTCATGTACAAAGAGTTGAAATGTTTTTGTCAAATCAGGCAATCCTAATGCTGGGGCTTCTTGCAGAGCCTGTTTTAAGTCTTGAAAAGCCCTTTTACACTCTAAACTCCAAACTAATTGTGGCTCTTTTAAAGCTGCATACAGTGGTTTGGCTAACAGTCCGTAATTCAAAATCCAGAGTCTGCACCACCCTGTCATTCCTAGAAAAGTTCGTAACTCGTGCAAATTTCTAGGTTCAGGGATGGCACAAATCGCTTGTATTCTATTCACCCCCAACCGTCTTTGTCCTTGGGAAATTTCACATCCCAGATATATCACTTTTTCCCGGGCAATTTGGGCTTTTTCCTTAGAAACTCGATAACCGCTCTGTCCCAGTAAATTTAATCACGCAACTGTAACAGTAATGCAGTTTTCATACCTTTCTGTCGCCACGAAAATGTCATCCACATATTGCAACAATAAGTATGCTTTTGATGGTAATTGAAAATATCCTTGCTCCTTCCAATCCTCCAGTTCTCGTGCCAGCTGATTCCCAAATATTGTAGGACTGTTTTTGAAGCCTTGTGGTAACCTGGTCCAGGTCAGCTGTCGTTTTCGTCCTGTATCCGGATTTTCCCATTCAAACGCAAATAATTTCCTACTTTGTAATGCCAATGGGATGCAGAAGAAAGCATCTTTTAAATCAATTACAGAAAAGTATCTAAATTGTTCTGCCACAGATGTTAACAATGTATAAGGATTTGCTACTACTGGATGTATATCTTTAACTATTTCGTTTACAGCTCTTAAATCTTGAACTAACCTATAATCTCCGTTAGGTTTTCTTATAGGAAATATCGGTGTATTATATTCAGATTCACATTCTTCTAACACATTGTGCATCAAAAATTTTGCAATTAATGGTGCTACCCCTTTCCTAGCTTCTAACTGTATAGGATATTGTCTAACTCTTACCGGTTGGACACCTTCTTTCAATTCTACTATGACAGGTTTTGCTGCTTTCGCTAATCCCGGTACTTGTGTCTCCCATACCCATGGTACTACAGCGTTTTCTACCTCTATTGGTATTGTTGTATTAGCTATTTCTTTTACTATAAATATTCTAGCTATTTCTTCCTCAGGTATCTGCAACTTAGCTTTTCCATTTTCAAATATTATTTTAGCATTAAATCTTGACAATAAATCTCGTCCTAACAAAGATGTAGGACAATCCGGTACATAGAGAAATTCATGATCTAATTCTTTACCCCTAAAATTTAGATGCAATGGCCGCAGAAAGGGCCGTTGCTCTGTTTTTCCTGTAGCTCCTACCACAGTTATCATCGTATCTCCTATCTTTCCTAAACAAGTATTTAAAACAGAATAAGTTGCCCCAGTATCTACCAATAATTGTTTCTCTTCCCCATCAATTTCTGTTGTCACTTTTAATCCATCACTTAGTCAGCTACTATGTTGCCCCAAATGTCCTAACATCATTGTTTCTGCCATTGGTGTTCCTCCTACTGAAGTCTGCTGGGCCAAATTCATTTTCACTGGGCACTCATTTTTCCAATGTCCCTGTTGTCTGCAAAACGCACACTGATTTATCCCTAGCTGATTTTGAGGTATTCCCCGCATGCCTCCTACCCTGTATCCTCCTCGACCTCGTCCTCTACTTCTGCCTCTTATTCCTTGATTTACTCGTTGTAACATTGCTAATAATCCTGCCTGATTTCTCTTTGTGGTTTTTTTTTTTTTTTTTTTTCCCTATTATTGTACACTTTCCAGCTGATTGCTTCCAAATTACTAAATCTCCTGGGGAAAAAGGAACTTTCCCATATACTTTATCAGTCCCCGAAATTGCCTCTCGTAAAGGGGCTAATAATACTTTACTGTTTTGCTCTTGTTCCTTCCTCCCTTGTCTTGTTCTCTGTGCAATTGGGGTTCGTTGCGCTTGTCTTGGGCATGATGAATGCCCTGGCGAACCCTTCGGTGTTAACTTAATCTGGATCGCTCCAGTATTAATTGATTCTGACGGTTTTACCGCCTTAATACTATCAGTATCACTATCGTCCCCTGCATCTATATCGGACATCACAGGGGCCGTCGGTGATGCTAAAAGTGATACCTCCTCTGGCTCTCTTATTGAATTTTGTATTGCCAAACAAGTCATACGCTTCTTATTACCTACACATCCTCCACGTTTTGTTTTATCTTTTTTTCGGGATGTACCAACAACATTCCACATTCTCTCTGCATATCTGGATGATTACGTATATCATAAAATAGATCAACATATGGTACTTCATCCCATTTTTCAAGTTCTTAACAATATCTCATTAATGGACCTATAACACCCGGATCTAAACTTCCGTGTTCAGGCCACCGGGGTCCATCATACTCATATTGTGGCCACCAATTCGTACAATAATCTATAAATCGACTTTTACTCATACTCTGAAAATATCCCGCACTTTTCCAATGCTTTAATAAACATCCTAACGGAGAATTATCCGGTATTACCATGGTCTTACACACTCACTCCACACACACACACACACACTAAATCTACGGGGTAGAAAACGGAAAGATAGCCTCTGATGGGAAACAAAAGACCAAACCAAACTCACGAGACAGCCACGTATGTCCGTGAGTGCTGGACCTGCGGGGCTTTCGCTCCGTCTGACGGCCAGCGCCTAGGCTTCCACAGACCAGACCTCGAGCTCGTTAGCCCAACCTTGCGTGAATCGCCGTCACGTCTTATTAGGCAGGCACCCGACCAAATATTACAATAAAGCACCTTCGGGCTTACCACTTTGGGACGTCAGCAGCAGCGCAGAGCGGGCGCAGCCGATGGCTCCCCGAGAATTCCTCGGTGCCGGCACGGAGCAAAATCGGAAAGCGAACCGTCAACACTACTCCCGAAGTCCCATCTGGGTCGCCAGAAAACTGTTGCCCGTAAAGAAACACATAACTACGAAAGCAGTTATATGCGGTGCTTTATTCGGGGCCCGGGGTCTCAGGGACTCATGTCCAAAGCTGAGAATCCCAAATCCCCGTTTAACTTGGTTAATATTTATAGTGTTCGGTTACGTAACATAATCAACAGAATTGCTAAGCTACATGATTGTTTCCCATTTATAGTTTCTTCAGTTACTGTTGCCAAGATTTGCTTATCATTTACCTAGTTCATCAGATTGTGCTGTACCCAGTTCATCAGATTGTACTGTACCCACTTCATCAGATTGTACTGTACCCAACACCTGCAATTATACCTTCATCTTGTCTACCAAGTATAACCTATTCTAATCAATATAATGTAACAATTCCCCCCTTTGAAAATACTTCAAGTCTTCCAGACTGCAAGGATTTTCATCATCGGTTCCGCAGATTTCCATATTCTTTGGACCGTCTCAAACTGGTGATTGTAGCTGCAATGAATTATTTCCAATGTCTTCATATCTCGGGGGAAGTTCATGATTCTTCCTGGTAACAGCTTTTAAAATTTTCCCCAAGTGTTGCCGTTCCTTATTAACAATATTTTGAATCAAACGCAACACTCCCATAATAGCTAACATAATAATTATAATTATTATACACCATTGAATTAAAGATGCTACCCAACCAGAGATGTTCAATCCAAATGACTTTGCTAAAGCAGCAACCCAATTATGGGTACTTTCTTCTCTTTCTTCCTCAGTTGCATGTTCAATTTGCGTTAGCTGAGACAAATCACGTTCTACCGCGGCTGTAACATTCGGAATATGTACACAACAATGATCAATCTTATCTCGTAAATAACCACATACTCCATGTTCTTTTAGCAACAGCATATCTAATGCCATTCTATTTTGCAGGGTCATTTTTGTGGTTGCCTGTAATTGTAAGTTTATTTCCTTAAATCCTTCTTTAGTCACTCTTGCTAGCCTTTCCGTTTGTCCTAACAACCGGTACAACATTTCTCTATTCCGATAAGCACTAATTGGAGCAAACAATGATTCTAAAGCCCAACCTAACTTCACACCGGATGATGGTTCTTGCCAATCATCATCATCCTTTATTTCTCTCTTCATTATCCATAAATTTTCTAATCTACCCTTAAATGGCGCTTTCTTCCAAATTGGGCAGAGAGTTGGTAACCCTAAAGTTATTTCAGTCACCAACCCATCCAAGGGGAGGTGAGTCGTCCATTGTCCATCACTTGTAACCCAAACTAAATTTCCTGTGCTCCTGATCGTAGTTCTACAATCTGTTCTCACTCCGAATTGTATTACAGGTTCACTCATGGAGTATTTAATTCCTCTACAGGCACAACCTGTCCTTAATGCAAGGACCACAGGTGGAAAGGTAACTTCACTTTCGGGGTGTCACAAGTGTATACTTTTGTACAGTTCTAGACTGGGTGTTTTTCAGCTAACTTTCTTTTGCATTAGATTTTCTTGTGTTTCCTGTTGTGGCGCCTGGATTATTTGTATTGGTTGCATTTCGTCTTTTTCCAAATCTTTTAACTCTCTCCTGGCTCTGTTTCTTTTCTGCATAGGTTCTGATTTTGCAGTAACCTCTAATGCCCTTTTTCCATAATCAAAACTCTCTTTAATCCAAACAATACAGGTGTAGTTTCCTACATCTGTCTTACTTACATTTCGCAATGATAAAATCATAGTACCCCTTCGTGTATCACTATCCCATCGGATTGTAAACCCAGCTGACAATTTGGACTCATTCTTCTGCCAATAGCAACTAATGTCTTGGATTGAACTTCTCATATCTCCAACAAAATCACAAGTCAAATTTACATCCATTCGTTCTTCTATATGTACAGTAGCATATGTATGTATTATTTGAGCGAAACCATTACTTAATCCTACCCAGCATAGTATTACCAAGATGTAAATCTCAGTTTTGTAGGAGTGATCATTTTTACCCCCCATTGTGATGGTACCTTCTTCACTCTGGTATAATGAATCCAATTATCAATTCCTGCTACTTTCACAGCGGTAAATGTTATCAATAGCACCAAATAAAGTCCATGCCACTGTTCCTTTAAAGGCTCCGTTTGCCAATTTCGAACATACGCTTGGTCTCCTGGTTGATTCTCCAACGGCAAAGGGCGATTCCAGATGATCGCGGCACGTAAGGCTGTGAGTAATCTGCTTAAAGAAATTATATAACTATAAACATCTTGATCTCCTTGGAGGTGTAAATCTGCACTTCCCATTCCCTTCGTTGGTGCAGTATATGGCTTACCGTACAGAATTTCATAGGGACTTACAGACAACCCTTCTCTAGGTTTTATACGAATTCTCAATAAAGCAAGGGGCAATGCCTGTGGCCATTGGATTTGAGCTTCCTGGCATATCTTTTTAATTTGTCCTTTTAATGTTTGATTCATCCTTTCTACCTTTCCACTAGATTGTGGCCTCCACGGTGTATGTAAATCCCAGCTAATTCCAAGCATTTCACTAATTTCCTGTACTATTTTAGCTATAAAGTGTGGGCCTCGATCTGAAGAAATTCCTAAAGGTACCCCAAATCTAGGTATGATCTCTTTTAACAAAGTTTTTACTACTTCTCTAGCTTGATTCGTTCTACAGGGAAATGCTTCTAGCCACCCTGAAAAGGTACATACGTATACCAATAAATACTGAAACCCTTTTGATTTAGGTAATTCTGCAAAATCCACTTGCCAATAGTCACCTGGTTCTATTCCCACTTTCAAAGTTCCCATTTGAATTTGTTTTCGTATTACCGGATTATTCTTTAAACATACTGGACACTTCGCATTCACCCCTTTTGCTATTGTTAACATTTGTGCAGATACAATGCTCCGCTTTAAAAACTGCACCAATGCTTCTGCTCCCCAATGGCATTTATTATGTTCAGTTTGTATTATTCGTTTCATAATTGTAGCAGGCACTACTACTTGTCCATTACCTGTTACATACCATCCATGTGAATTCTTCTGTGCCTTTACCAAATCGGCTAATTTTTCATCTTCTTGGGTATAAAAGGGATTTACAGAGAGATGAGCAGTAATCGGGCTTACCTTAGTAGGTATTAGAGCTAATTCAGTCCATACTTGCCGTGCAGCAATTTTGGCTGCCTGGTCTGCCTTCATGTTTCCTTGTGCCACATCGCTGCCATCCCTCTGATGTCCTCGACAATGCATTACAGCCACTTGCTGAGGTAGTACCACAGCCTCTAATAACTGTAAGATCTCGGTTCGATATTTAATAATACTACCTTGAGCCGTCAACAATCCTCTTTCCTTCCATAAAGCTCCATGTATATGTATTATTCCAAAAGCGTATTTAGAATCTGTCCAAATATTCACTCTCTTATCCGTACTCGGTATTAAAGCCCGAATTAGAGCGACCAGTTCTGCCTTTTGCGCTGACGTTCCTGGCATTAATGCCTTTGCTTCAATTACTTCAAGCTTAGTAACCACAGCATATCCAGAATATCGTGTTCCATTCTCAACAAAGCTGCTACCGTCTGTAAATAATGTCCAGTCAGGATTTACAAGGGGAATATCTTTCAGATCTACCCTACTGGCGTAAGTTTGTTCGATCACCTCAATACAATCATGTTCCAGCTCGCCTTCCTCTATTTTGCTACCTAAAAATTCAGCGGGATTCAAACATGTTGTTATCTTTAAAAATATATCATCCTGTTCTCTCAATATTGCCTGATATTTCAACATTCTACCGGATGACAACCAATGACCCCCCTTTTGTTCCAAAACTGCAATCACCATGTGGGGCACAAATACTTCCATTTTTGTTCCCAATGTCAATTTTCTAGCTTCTTGGACTAACGTTACAGTAGCAGCCACTGCTCGGAGGCAAGAAGGCCATCCGGCACTTACCATATCCAACTGCTTGGAAAAATAGCCCACCGGTCTCTTCCATGATCCAATTCGTTGAGTTAAAACTCCAAGCGCTAGTCGTTGCCGCTCATGTACAAAGAGTTGAAATGTTTTTGTCAAATCAGGCAATCCTAATGCTGGGGCTTCTTGCAGAGCCTGTTTTAAGTCTTGAAAAGCCCTTTTACACTCTAAACTCCAAACTAATTGTGGCTCTTTTAAAGCTGCATACAGTGGTTTGGCTAACAGTCCGTAATTCAAAATCCAGAGTCTGCACCACCCTGTCATTCCTAGAAAAGTTCGTAACTCGTGCAAATTTCTAGGTTCAGGGATGGCACAAATCGCTTGTATTCTATTCACCCCCAACCGTCTTTGTCCTTGGGAAATTTCACATCCCAGATATATCACTTTTTCCCGGGCAATTTGGGCTTTTTCCTTAGAAACTCGATAACCGCTCTGTCCCAGGAAATTTAATCACGCAACTGTAACAGTAATGCAGTTTTCATACCTTTCTGTCGCCACGAAAATGTCATCCACATATTGCAACAATAAGTATGCTTTTGATGGTAATTGAAAATATCCTTGCTCCTTCCAATCCTCCAGTTCTCGTGCCAGCTGATTCCCAAACATTGTAGGACTGTTTTTGAAGCCTTGTGGTAACCTGGTCCAGGTCAGCTGTCGTTTTCGTCCTGTATCCGGATTTTCCCATTCAAACGCAAATAATTTCCTACTTTGTAATGCCAATGGGATGCAGAAGAAAGCATCTTTTAAATCAATTACAGAAAAGTATCTAAATTGTTCTGCCACAGATGTTAACAATGTATAAGGATTTGCTACTACTGGATGTATATCTTTAACTATTTCGTTTACAGCTCTTAAATCTTGAACTAACCTATAATCTCCGTTAGGTTTTCTTATAGGAAATATCGGTGTATTATATTCAGATTCACATTCTTCTAACACATTGTGCATCAAAAATTTTGCAATTAATGGTGCTACCCCTTTCCTAGCTTCTAACTGTATAGGATATTGTCTAACTCTTACCGGTTGGACACCTTCTTTCAATTCTACTATGACAGGTTTTGCTGCTTTCGCTAATCCCGGTACTTGTGTCTCCCATACCCATGGTACTACAGCGTTTTCTACCTCTATTGGTATTGTTGTATTAGCTATTTCTTTTACTATAAATGTTCTAGCTATTTCTTCCTCAGGTATCTGCAACTTAGCTTTTCCATTTTCAAATATTATTTTAGCATTAAATCTTGACAATAAATCTCGTCCTAACAAAGATGTAGGACAATCCGGTACATAGAGAAATTCATGATCTAATTCTTTACCCCTAAAATTTAGATGCAATGGCCGCAGAAAGGGCCGTTGCTCTGTTTTTCCTGTAGCTCCTACCACAGTTATCATCGTATCTCCTATCTTTCCTAAACAAGTATTTAAAACAGAATAAGTTGCCCCAGTATCTACCAATAATTGTTTCTCTTCCCCATCAATTTCTGTTGTCACTTTTAATCCATCACTTAGTCAGCTACTATGTTGCCCCAAATGTCCTAACATCATTGTTTCTGCCATTGGTGTTCCTCCTACTGAAGTCTGCTGGGCCAAATTCATTTTCACTGGGCACTCATTTTTCCAATGTCCCTGTTGTCTGCAAAACGCACACTGATTTATCCCTAGCTGATTTTGAGGTATTCCCCGCATGCCTCCTACCCTGTATCCTCCTCGACCTCGTCCTCTACTTCTGCCTCTTATTCCTTGATTTACTCGTTGTAACATTGCTAATAATCCTGCCTGATTTCTCTTTGTGGTTTGTTTTTTTTTCCTATTATTGTACACTTTCCAGCTGATTGCTTCCAAATTACTAAATCTCCTGGGGAAAAAGGAACTTTCCCATATACTTTATCAGTCCCCGAAATTGCCTCTCGTAAAGGGGCTAATAATACTTTACTGTTTTGCTCTTGTTCCTTCCTCCCTTGTCTTGTTCTCTGTGCAATTGGGGTTCGTTGCGCTTGTCTTGGGCATGATGAATGCCCTGGCGAACCCTTCGGTGTTAACTTAATCTGGATCGCTCCAGTATTAATTGATTCTGACGGTTTTACCGCCTTAATACTATCAGTATCACTATCGTCCCCTGCATCTATATCGGACATCACAGGGGCCGTCGGTGATGCTAAAAGTGATACATCCTCTGGCTCTCTTATTGAATTTTGTATTGCCAAACAAGTCATACACTTCTTATTACCTACACATCCTCCACATTTTGTTTTATCTTTTTTTCGGGATGTACCAACAACATTCCACATTCTCTCTGCATATCTGGATGATTACGTATATCATAAAATAGATCAACATATGGTACTTCATCCCATTTTTCAAGTTCTTAACAATATCTCATTAATGGACCTATAACACCCGGATCTAAACTTCCGTGTTCAGGCCACCGGGGTCCATCATACTCATATTGTGGCCACCAATTCGTACAATAATCTATAAATCGACTTTTACTCATACTCTGAAAATATCCCGCACTTTTCCAATGCTTTAATAAACATCCTAACGGAGAATTATCCGGTATTACCATGGTCTTACACATTCACTCCACACACACACACACACTAAATCTACGGGGTAGAAAACGGAAAGATAGCCTCTGATGGGAAACAAAAGACCAAACCAAACTCACGAGACAGCCACGTATGTCCGTGAGTGCTGGACCTGCGGGGCTTTCGCTCCGTCTGACGGCCAGCGCCTAGGCTTCCACAGACCAGACCTCGAGCTCGTTAGCCCAACCTTGCGTGAATCGCCGTCACGTCTTATTAGGCAGGCACCCGACCAAATATTACAATAAAGCACCTTCGGGCTTACCACTTTGGGACGTCAGGAGCAGCGCAGAGCGGGCGCAGCCGATGGCTCCCCGAGAATTCCTCGGTGCCGGCACGGAACAAAATCGGAAAGCGAACCGTCAACACTACTCCCGAAGTCCCATCTGGGTCGCCAGAAAACTGTTGCCCGTAAAGAAACACATAACTACGAAAGCAGTTATATGCGGTGCTTTATTCAGGGCCCGGGGTCTCAGGGACTCATGTCCAAAGCTGAGAATCCCAAATCCCCGTTTAACTTGGTTAATATTTATAGTGTTCGGTTACATAACATAATCAACAGAATTGCTAAGCTACATGATTGTTTCCCATTTATAGTTTCTTCAGTTACTGTTGCCAAGATTTGCTTATCATTTACCTAGTTCATCAGATTGTGCTGTACCCACTTCATCAGATTGTACTGTACCCACTTCATCAGATTGTACTGTACCCAGTTCATCAGATTGTACTGTACCCAGTTCATCAGATTGTACTGTACCCAACACCTGCAATTATACCTTCATCTTGTCTACCAAGTATAACCTATTCTAATCAATATAATGTAACAATTCCCCCCTTTGAAAATACTTCAAGTCTTCCAGACTGCAAGGATTTTCATCATCAGTTCCGCAGATTTCCATATTCTTTGGACCGTCTCAAACTGGTGATTGTAGCTGCAATGAATTATTTCCAATGTCTTCATATCTCGGGGGAAGTTCATGATTCTTCCTGGTAACAGCTTTTAAAATTTTCCCCAAGTGTTGCCGTTCCTTATTAACAATATTTTGAATCAAACGCAACACTCCCATAATAGCTAACATAATAATTATAATTATTATACACCATTGAATTAAAGATGCTACCCAACCAGAGATGTTCAATCCAAATGACTTTGCTAAAGCAGCAACCCAATTATGGGTACTTTCTTCTCTTTCTTCCTCAGTTGCATGTTCAATTTGCGTTAGCTGAGACAAATCACGTTCTACCGCGGCTGTAACATTCGGAATATGTACACAACAATGATCAATCTTATCTCGTAAATAACCACATACTCCATGTTCTTTTAGCAACAGCATATCTAATGCCATTCTATTTTGCAGGGTCATTTTTGTGGTTGCCTGTAATTGTAAGTTTATTTCCTTAAATCCTTCTTTAGTCACTCTTGCTAGCCTTTCCGTTTGTCCTAACAACCGGTACAACATTTCTCTATTCCGATAAGCACTAATTGGAGCAAACAATGATTCTAAAGCCCAACCTAACTTCACACCGGATGATGGTTCTTGCCAATCATCATCATCCTTTATTTCTCTCTTCATTATCCATAAATTTTCTAATCTACCCTTAAATGGCGCTTTCTTCCAAATTGGGCAGAGAGTTGGTAACCCTAAAGTTATTTCAGTCACCAACCCATCCAAGGGGAGGTGAGTCGTCCATTGTCCATCACTTGTAACCCAAACTAAATTTCCTGTGCTCCTGATCGTAGTTCTACAATCTGTTCTCACTCCGAATTGTATTACAGGTTCACTCATTGAGTATTTAATTCCTCTACAGGCACAACCTGTCCTTAATGCAAGGACCACAGGTGGAAAGGTAACTTCACTTTCGGGGTGTCACAAGTGTATACTTTTGTACAGTTCTAGACTGGGTGTTTTTCAGCTAACTTTCTTTTGCATTAGATTTTCTTGTGTTTCCTGTTGTGGCGCCTGGATTATTTGTATTGGTTGCATTTCGTCTTTTTCCAAATCTTTTAACTCTCTCCTGGCTCTGTTTCTTTTCTGCATAGGTTCTGATTTTGCAGTAACCTCTAATGCCCTTTTTCCATAATCAAAACTCTCTTTAATCCAAACAATACAGGTGTAGTTTCCTACATCTGTCTTACTTACATTTCGCAATGATAAAATCATAGTACCCCTTCGTGTATCACTATCCCATCGGATTGTAAACCCAGCTGACAATTTGGACTCATTCTTCTGCCAATAGCAACTAATGTCTTGGATTGAACTTCTCATATCTCCAACAAAATCACAAGTCAAATTTACATCCATTCGTTCTTCTATATGTACAGTAGCATATGTATGTATTATTTGAGCGAAACCATTACTTAATCCTACCCAGCATAGTATTACCAAGATGTAAATCTCAGTTTTGTAGGAGTGATCATTTTTACCCCCCATTGTGATGGTACCTTCTTCACTCTGGTATAACGAATCCAATTATCAATTCCTGCTACTTTCACAGCGGTAAATGTTATCAATAGTACCAAATAAAGTCCATGCCACTGTTCCTTTAAAGGCTCCGTTTGCCAATTTCGAACATACGCTTGGTCTCCTGGTTGATTCTCCAACGGCAAAGGGCGATTCCAGATGATCGCGGCACGTAAGGCTGTGAGTAATCTGCTTAAAGAAATTATATAACTATAAACATCTTGATCTCCTTGGAGGTGTAAATCTGCACTTCCCATTCCCTTCGTTGGTGCAGTATATGGCTTACCGTACAGAATTTCATAGGGACTTACAGACAACCCTTCTCTAGGTTTTATACGAATTCTCAATAAAGCAAGGGGCAATGCCTGTGGCCATTGGATTTGAGCTTCCTGGCATATCTTTTTAATTTGTCCTTTTAATGTTTGATTCATCCTTTCTACCTTTCCACTAGATTGTGGCCTCCATGGTGTATGTAAATCCCAGCTAATTCCAAGCATTTCACTAATTTCCTGTACTATTTTAGCTATAAAGTGTGGGCCTCGATCTGAAGAAATTCCTAAAGGTACCCCAAATCTAGGTATGATCTCTTTTAACAAAGTTTTTACTACTTCTCTAGCTTGATTCGTTCTACAGGGAAATGCTTCTAGCCACCCTGAAAAGGTACATACGTATACCAATAAATACTTAAACCCTTTTGATTTAGGTAATTCTGCAAAATCCACTTGCCAATAGTCACCTGGTTCTATTCCCACTTTCAAAGTTCCCATTGGAATTTGTTTTCGTATTACCGGATTATTCTTTAAACATACTGGACACTTCGCATTCACCCCTTTTGCTATTGTTAACATTTGTGCAGATATAATGCTCCGCTTTAAAAACTGCACCAATGCTTCTGCTCCCCAATGGCATTTATTATGTTCAGTTTGTATTATTCGTTTCATAATTGTAGCAGGCACTACTACTTGTCCATTACCTGTTACATACCATCCATGTGAATTCTTCTGTGCCTTTACCAAATCGGCTAATTTTTCATCTTCTTGGGTATAAAAGGGATTTACAGAGAGATGAGCAGTAATCGGGCTTACCTTAGTAGGTATTAGAGCTAATTCAGTCCATACTTGCCGTGCAGCAATTTTGGCTGCCTGGTCTGCCTTCATGTTTCCTTGTGCCACATCGCTGCCATCCCTCTGATGTCCTCGACAATGCATTACAGCCACTTGCTGAGGTAGTACCACAGCCTCTAATAACTGTAAGATCTCGGTTCGATATTTAATAATACTACCTTGAGCCGTCAACAATCCTCTTTCCTTCCATAAAGCTCCATGTATATGTATTATTCCAAAAGCGTATTTAGAATCTGTCCAAATATTCACTCTCTTATCCGTACTCGGTATTAAAGCCCGAATTAGAGCGACCAGTTCTGCCTTTTGCGCTGATGTTCCTGGCATTAATGCCTTTGCTTCAATTACTTCAAGCTTAGTAACCACAGCATATCCAGAATATCGTGTTCCATTCTCAACAAAGCTGCTACCGTCTGTAAATAATGTCCAGTCAGGATTTACAAGGGGAATATCTTTCAGATCTACCCTACTGGCGTAAGTTTGTTCGATCACCTCAATACAATCATGTTCCAGCTCGCCTTCCTCTATTTTGCTACCTAAAAATTCAGCGGGATTCAAACATGTTGTTATCTTTAAAAATATATCATCCTGTTCTCTCAATATTGCTTGATATTTCAACATTCTACCGGATGACAACCAATGACCCCCCTTTTGTTCCAAAACTGCAATCACCATGTGGGGCACAAATACTTCCATTTTTGTTCCCAATGTCAATTTTCTAGCTTCTTGGACTAACATTACAGTAGCAGCCACTGCTCGGAGGCAAGAAGGCCATCCGGCACTTACCGTATCCAACTGCTTGGAAAAATAGCCCACCGGTCTCTTCCATGATCCAATTCGTTGAGTTAAAACTCCAAGCGCTAGTCGTTGCCGCTCATGTACAAAGAGTTGAAATGTTTTTGTCAAATCAGGCAATCCTAATGCTGGGGCTTCTTGCAGAGCCTGTTTTAAGTCTTGAAAAGCCCTTTTACACTCTAAACTCCAAACTAATTGTGGCTCTTTTAAAGCTGCATACAGTGGTTTGGCTAACAGTCCATAATTCAAAATCCAGAGTCTGCACCACCCTGTCATTCCTAGAAAAGTTCGTAACTCGTGCAAATTTCTAGGTTCAGGGATGGCACAAATCGCTTGTATTCTATTCACCCCCAACCGTCTTTGTCCTTGGGAAATTTCACATCCCAGATATATCACTTTTTCCCGGGCAATTTGGGCTTTTTCCTTAGAAACTCGATAACCGCTCTGTCCCAGTAAATTTAATAACGCAACTGTAACAGTAATGCAGTTTTCATACCTTTCTGTCGCCACGAAAATGTCATCCACATATTGCAACAATAAGTATGCTTTTGATGGTAATTGAAAATATCCTTGCTCCTTCCAATCCTCCAGTTCTCGTGCCAGCTGATTCCCAAACATTGTAGGACTGTTTTTGAAGCCTTGTGGTAACCTGGTCCAGGTCAGCTGTCGTTTTCGTCCTGTATCCGGATTTTCCCATTCAAACGCAAATAATTTCCTACTTTGTAATGCCAATGGGATGCAGAAGAAAGCATCTTTTAAATCAATTACAGAAAAGTATCTAAATTGTTCTGCCACAGATGTTAACAATGTATAAGGATTTGCTACTACTGGATGTATATCTTTAACTATTTCGTTTACAGCTCTTAAATCTTGAACTAACCTATAATCTCCGTTAGGTTTTCTTATAGGAAATATTGGTGTATTATATTCAGATTCACATTCTTCTAACACATTGTGCATCAAAAATTTTGCAATTAATGGTGCTACCCCTTTCCTAGCTTCTAACTGTATAGGATATTGTCTAACTCTTACCGGTTGGACACCTTCTTTCAATTCTACTATGACAGGTTTTGCTGCTTTCGCTAATCCCGGTACTTGTGTCTCCCATACCCATGGTACTACAGCGTTTTCTACCTCTATTGGTATTGTTGTATTAGCTATTTCTTTTACTATAAATATTCTAGCTATTTCTTCCTCAGGTATCTGCAACTTAGCTTTTCCATTTTCAAATATTATTTTAGCATTAAATCTTGACAATAAATCTCGTCCTAACAAAGATGTAGGACAATCCGGTACATAGAGAAATTCATGATCTAATTCTTTACCCCTAAAATTTAGATGCAATGGCCGCAGAAAGGGCCGTTGCTCTGTTTTTCCTGTAGCTCCTACCACAGTTATCATCGTATCTCCTATCTTTCCTAAACAAGTATTTAAAACAGAATAAGTTGCCCCAGTATCTACCAATAATTGTTTCTCTTCCCCATCAATTTCTGTTGTCACTTTTAATCCATCACTTAGTCAGCTACTATGTTGCCCCAAATGTCCTAACATCATTGTTTCTGCCATTGGTGTTCCTCCTACTGAAGTCTGCTGGGCCAAATTCATTTTCACTGGGCACTCATTTTTCCAATGTCCCTGTTGTCTGCAAAACGCACACTGATTTATCCCTAGCTGATTTTGAGGTATTCCCCGCATGCCTCCTACCCTGTATCCTCCTCGACCTCGTCCTCTACTTCTGCCTCTTATTCCTTGATTTACTCGTTGTAACATTGCTAATAATCCTGCCTGATTTCTCTTTGTGGTTTGTTTTTTTTTCCTATTATTGTACACTTTCCAGCTGATTGCTTCCAAATTACTAAATCTCCTGGGGAAAAAGGAACTTTCCCATATACTTTATCAGTCCCCGAAATTGCCTCTCGTAAAGGGGCTAATAATACTTTACTGTTTTGCTCTTGTTCCTTCCTCCCTTGTCTTGTTCTCTGTGCAATTGGGGTTCGTTGCGCTTGTCTTGGGCATGATGAATGCCCTGGCGAACCCTTCGGTGTTAACTTAATCTGGATCGCTCCAGTATTAATTGATTCTGACGGTTTTACCGCCTTAATACTATCAGTATCACTATCGTCCCCTGCATCTATATCGGACATCACAGGGGCCGTCGGTGATGCTAAAAGTGATACCTCCTCTGGCTCTCTTATTGAATTTTGTATTGCCAAACAAGTCATACACTTCTTATTACCTACACATCCTTCACATTTTGTTTTATCTTTTTTTCGGGATGTACCAACAACATTCCACATTCTCTCTGCATATCTGGATGATTACGTATATCATAAAATAGATCAACATATGGTACTTCATCCCATTTTTCAAGTTCTTAACAATATCTCATTAATGGACCTATAACACCCGGATCTAAACTTCCGTGTTCAGGCCACCGGGGTCCATCATACTCATATTGTGGCCACCAATTCGTACAATAATCTATAAATCGACTTTTACTCATACTCTGAAAATATCCCGCACTTTTCCAATGCTTTAATAAACATCCTAACGGAGAATTATCCGGTATTACCATGGTCTTACACACTCACTCCACACACACACACACTAAATCTACGGGGTAGAAAACGGAAAGATAGCCTCTGATGGGAAACAAAAGACCAAACCAAACTCACGAGACAGCCACGTATGTCCGTGAGTGCTGGACCTGCGGGGCTTTCGCTCCGTCTGACGGCCAGCGCCTAGGCTTCCACAGACCAGACCTCGAGCTCGTTAGCCCAACCTTGCGTGAATCGCCGTCACGTCTTATTAGGCAGGCACCCGACCAAATATTACAATAAAGCACCTTCGGGCTTACCACTTTGGGACGTCAGGAGCAGCGCAGAGCGGGCGCAGCCGATGGCTCCCCGAGAATTCCTCGGTGCCGGCACGGAGCAAAATCGGAAAGCGAACCGTCAACACTACTCCCGAAGTCCCATCTGGGTCGCCAGAAAACTGTTGCCCGTAAAGAAACACATAACTACGAAAGCAGTTATATGCGGTGCTTTATTCGGGGCCCGGGGTCTCAGGGACTCATGTCCAAAGCTGAGAATCCCAAATCCCCGTTTAACTTGGTTAATATTTATAGTGTTCGGTTACGTAACATAATCAACAGAATTGCTAAGCTACATGATTGTTTCCCATTTATAGTTTCTTCAGTTACTGTTGCCAAGATTTGCTTATCATTTACCTAGTTCATCAGATTGTGCTGTACCCAGTTCATCAGATTGTACTGTACCCACTTCATCAGATTGTACTGTACCCAACACCTGCAATTATACCTTCATCTTGTCTACCAAGTATAACCTATTCTAATCAATATAATGTAACAATTCCCCCCTTTGAAAATACTTCAAGTCTTCCAGACTGCAAGGATTTTCATCATCAGTTCCGCAGATTTCCATATTCTTTGGACCGTCTCAAACTGGTGATTGTAGCTGCAATGAATTATTTCCAATGTCTTCATATCTCGGGGGAAGTTCATGATTCTTCCTGGTAACAGCTTTTAAAATTTTCCCCAAGTGTTGCCGTTCCTTATTAACAATATTTTGAATCAAACGCAACACTCCCATAATAGCTAACATAATAATTATAATTATTATACACCATTGAATTAAAGATGCTACCCAACCAGAGATGTTCAATCCAAATGACTTTGCTAAAGCAGCAACCCAATTATGGGTACTTTCTTCTCTTTCTTCCTCAGTTGCATGTTCAATTTGCGTTAGCTGAGACAAATCACGTTCTACCGCGGCTGTAACATTCGGAATATGTACACAACAATGATCAATCTTATCTCGTAAATAACCACATACTCCATGTTCTTTTAGCAACAGCATATCTAATGCCATTCTATTTTGCAGGGTCATTTTTGTGGTTGCCTGTAATTGTAAGTTTATTTCCTTAAATCCTTCTTTAGTCACTCTTGCTAGCCTTTCCGTTTGTCCTAACAACCGGTACAACATTTCTCTATTCCGATAAGCACTAATTGGAGCAAACAATGATTCTAAAGCCCAACCTAACTTCACACCGGATGATGGTTCTTGCCAATCATCATCATCCTTTATTTCTCTCTTCATTATCCATAAATTTTCTAATCTACCCTTAAATGGCGCTTTCTTCCAAATTGGGCAGAGAGTTGGTAACCCTAAAGTTATTTCAGTCACCAACCCATCCAAGGGGAGGTGAGTCGTCCATTGTCCATCACTTGTAACCCAAACTAAATTTCCTGTGCTCCTGATCGTAGTTCTACAATCTGTTCTCACTCCGAATTGTATTACAGGTTCACTCATTGAGTATTTAATTCCTCTACAGGCACAACCTGTCCTTAATGCAAGGACCACAGGTGGAAAGGTAACTTCACTTTCGGGGTGTCACAAGTGTATACTTTTGTACAGTTCTAGACTGGGTGTTTTTCAGCTAACTTTCTTTTGCATTAGATTTTCTTGTGTTTCCTGTTGTGGCGCCTGGATTATTTGTATTGGTTGCATTTCGTCTTTTTCCAAATCTTTTAACTCTCTCCTGGCTCTGTTTCTTTTCTGCATAGGTTCTGATTTTGCAGTAACCTCTAATGCCCTTTTTCCATAATCAAAACTCTCTTTAATCCAAACAATACAGGTGTAGTTTCCTACATCTGTCTTACTTACATTTCGCAATGATAAAATCATAGTACCCCTTCGTGTATCACTATCCCATCGGATTGTAAACCCAGTTGACAATTTGGACTCATTCTTCTGCCAATAGCAACTAATGTCTTGGATTGAACTTCTCATATCTCCAACAAAATCACAAGTCAAATTTACATCCATTCGTTCTTCTATATGTACAGTAGCATATGTATGTATTATTTGAGCGAAACCATTACTTAATCCTACCCAGCATAGTATTACCAAGATGTAAATCTCAGTTTTGTAGGAGTGATCATTTTTACCCCCCATTGTGATGGTACCTTCTTCACTCTGGTATAACGAATCCAATTATCAATTCCTGCTACTTTCACAGCGGTAAATGTTATCAATAGTACCAAATAAAGTCCATGCCACTGTTCCTTTAAAGGCTCCGTTTGCCAATTTCGAACATACGCTTGGTCTCCTGGTTGATTCTCCAACGGCAAAGGGCGATTCCAGATGATCGCGGCACGTAAGGCTGTGAGTAATCTGCTTAAAGAAATTATATAACTATAAACATCTTGATCTCCTTGGAGGTGTAAATCTGCACTTCCCATTCCCTTCGTTGGTGCAGTATATGGCTTACCGTACAGAATTTCATAGGGACTTACAGACAACCCTTCTCTAGGTTTTATACGAATTCTCAATAAAGCAAGGGGCAATGCCTGTGGCCATTGGATTTGAGCTTCCTGGCATATCTTTTTAATTTGTCCTTTTAATGTTTGATTCATCCTTTCTACCTTTCCACTAGATTGTGGCCTCCATGGTGTATGTAAATCCCAGCTAATTCCAAGCATTTCACTAATTTCCTGTACTATTTTAGCTATAAAGTGTGGGCCTCGATCTGAAGAAATTCCTAAAGGTACCCCAAATCTAGGTATGATCTCTTTTAACAAAGTTTTTACTACTTCTCTAGCTTGATTCGTTCTACAGGGAAATGCTTCTAGCCACCCTGAAAAGGTACATACGTATACCAATAAATACTTAAACCCTTTTGATTTAGGTAATTCTGCAAAATCCACTTGCCAATAGTCACCTGGTTCTATTCCCACTTTCAAAGTTCCCATTGGAATTTGTTTTCGTATTACCGGATTATTCTTTAAACATACTGGACACTTCGCATTCACCCCTTTTGCTATTGTTAACATTTGTGCAGACATAATGCTCCGCTTTAAAAACTGCACCAATGCTTCTGCTCCCCAATGGCATTTATTATGTTCAGTTTGTATTATTCGTTTCATAATTGTAGCAGGCACTACTACTTGTCCATTACCTGTTACATACCATCCATGTGAATTCTTCTGTGCCTTTACCAAATCGGCTAATTTTTCATCTTCTTGGGTATAAAAGGGATTTACAGAGAGATGAGCAGTAATCGGGCTTACCTTAGTAGGTATTAGAGCTAATTCAGTCCATACTTGCCGTGCAGCAATTTTGGCTGCCTGGTCTGCCTTCATGTTTCCTTGTGCCACATCGCTGCCATCCCTCTGATGTCCTCGACAATGCATTACAGCCACTTGCTGAGGTAGTACCACAGCCTCTAATAACTGTAAGATCTCGGTTCGATATTTAATAATACTACCTTGAGCCGTCAACAATCCTCTTTCCTTCCATAAAGCTCCATGTATATGTATTATTCCAAAAGCGTATTTAGAATCTGTCCAAATATTCACTCTCTTATCCGTACTCGGTATTAAAGCCCGAATTAGAGCGACCAGTTCTGCCTTTTGCGCTGACGTTCCTGGCATTAATGCCTTTGCTTCAATTACTTCAAGCTTAGTAACCACAGCATATCCAGAATATCGTGTTCCATTCTCAACAAAGCTGCTACCGTCTGTAAATAATGTCCAGTCAGGATTTACAAGGGGAATATCTTTCAGATCTACCCTACTGGCGTAAGTTTGTTCGATCACCTCAATACAATCATGTTCCAGCTCGCCTTCCTCTATTTTGCTACCTAAAAATTCAGCGGGATTCAAACATGTTGTTATCTTTAAAAATATATCATCCTGTTCTCTCAATATTGCTTGATATTTCAACATTCTACCGGATGACAACCAATGACCCCCCTTTTGTTCCAAAACTGCAATCACCATGTGGGGCACAAATACTTCCATTTTTGTTCCCAATGTCAATTTTCTAGCTTCTTGGACTAACATTACAGTAGCAGCCACTGCTCGGAGGCAAGAAGGCCATCCGGCACTTACCATATCCAACTGCTTGGAAAAATAGCCCACCGGTCTCTTCCATGATCCAATTCGTTGAGTTAAAACTCCAAGCGCTAGTCGTTGCCGCTCATGTACAAAGAGTTGAAATGTTTTTGTCAAATCAGGCAATCCTAATGCTGGGGCTTCTTGCAGAGCCTGTTTTAAGTCTTGAAAAGCCCTTTTACACTCTAAACTCCAAACTAATTGTGGCTCTTTTAAAGCTGCATACAGTGGTTTGGCTAACAGTCCATAATTCAAAATCCAGAGTCTGCACCACCCTGTCATTCCTAGAAAAGTTCGTAACTCGTGCAAATTTCTAGGTTCAGGGATGGCACAAATCGCTTGTATTCTATTCACCCCCAACCGTCTTTGTCCTTGGGAAATTTCACATCCCAGATATATCACTTTTTCCCGGGCAATTTGGGCTTTTTCCTTAGAAACTCGATAACCGCTCTGTCCCAGTAAATTTAATCACGCAACTGTAACAGTAATGCAGTTTTCATACCTTTCTGTCGCCACGAAAATGTCATCCACATATTGCAACAATAAGTATGCTTTTGATGGTAATTGAAAATATCCTTGCTCCTTCCAATCCTCCAGTTCTCGTGCCAGCTGATTCCCAAACATTGTAGGACTGTTTTTGAAGCCTTGTGGTAACCTGGTCCAGGTCAGCTGTCGTTTTCGTCCTGTATCCGGATTTTCCCATTCAAACGCAAATAATTTCCTACTTTGTAATGCCAATGGGATGCAGAAGAAAGCATCTTTTAAATCAATTACAGAAAAGTATCTAAATTGTTCTGCCACAGATGTTAACAATGTATAAGGATTTGCTACTACTGGATGTATATCTTTAACTATTTCGTTTACAGCTCTTAAATCTTGAACTAACCTATAATCTCCGTTAGGTTTTCTTATAGGAAATATTGGTGTATTATATTCAGATTCACATTCTTCTAACACATTGTGCATCAAAAATTTTGCAATTAATGGTGCTACCCCTTTCCTAGCTTCTAACTGTATAGGATATTGTCTAACTCTTACCGGTTGGACACCTTCTTTCAATTCTACTATGACAGGTTTTGCTGCTTTCGCTAATCCCGGTACTTGTGTCTCCCATACCCATGGTACTACAGCGTTTTCTACCTCTATTGGTATTGTTGTATTAGCTATTTCTTTTACTATAAATATTCTAGCTATTTCTTCCTCAGGTATCTGCAACTTAGCTTTTCCATTTTCAAATATTATTTTAGCATTAAATCTTGACAATAAATCTCGTCCTAACAAAGATGTAGGACAATCCGGTACATAGAGAAATTCATGATCTAATTCTTTACCCCTAAAATTTAGATGCAATGGCCGCAGAAAGGGCCGTTGCTCTGTTTTTCCTGTAGCTCCTACCACAGTTATCATCGTATCTCCTATCTTTCCTAAACAAGTATTTAAAACAGAATAAGTTGCCCCAGTATCTACCAATAATTGTTTCTCTTCCCCATCAATTTCTGTTGTCACTTTTAATCCATCACTTAGTCAGCTACTATGTTGCCCCAAATGTCCTAACATCATTGTTTCTGCCATTGCTGTTCCTCCTACTGAAGTCTGCTGGGCCAAATTCATTTTCACTGGGCACTCATTTTTCCAATGTCCCTGTTGTCTGCAAAACGCACACTGATTTATCCCTAGCTGATTTTGAGGTATTCCCCGCATGCCTCCTACCCTGTATCCTCCTCGACCTCGTCCTCTACTTCTGCCTCTTATTCCTTGATTTACTCGTTGTAACATTGCCAATAATCCTGCCTGATTTCTCTTTGTGGTTTTTTTTTTTTTTTTCTCCCTATTATTGTACACTTTCCAGCTGATTGCTTCCAAATTACTAAATCTCCTGGGGAAAAAGGAACTTTCCCATATACTTTATCAGTCCCCGAAATTGCCTCTCGTAAAGGGGCTAATAATACTTTACTGTTTTGCTCTTGTTCCTTCCTCCCTTGTCTTGTTCTCTGTGCAATTGGGGTTCGTTGCGCTTGTCTTGGGCATGATGAATGCCCTGGCGAACCCTTCGGTGTTAACTTAATCTGGATCGCTCCAGTATTAATTGATTCTGACGGTTTTACCGCCTTAATACTATCAGTATCACTATCGTCCCCTGCATCTATATCGGACATCACAGGGGCCGTCGGTGATGCTAAAAGTGATACATCCTCTGGCTCTCTTATTGAATTTTGTATTGCCAAACAAGTCATACACTTCTTATTACCTACACATCCTCCACATTTTGTTTTATCTTTTTTTCGGGATGTACCAACAACATTCCACATTCTCTCTGCATATCTGGATGATTACGTATATCATAAAATAGATCAACATATGGTACTTCATCCCATTTTTCAAGTTCTTAACAATATCTCATTAATGGACCTATAACACCCGGATCTAAACTTCCGTGTTCAGGCCACCGGGGTCCATCATACTCATATTGTGGCCACCAATTCGTACAATAATCTATAAATCGACTTTTACTCATACTCTGAAAATATCCCGCACTTTTCCAATGCTTTAATAAACATCCTAACGGAGAATTATCCGGTATTACCATGGTCTTACACATTCACTCCACACACACACACACACTAAATCTACGGGGTAGAAAACGGAAAGATAGCCTCTGATGGGAAACAAAAGACCAAACCAAACTCACGAGACAGCCACGTATGTCCGTGAGTGCTGGACCTGCGGGGCTTTCGCTCCGTCTGACGGCCAGCGCCTAGGCTTCCACAGACCAGACCTCGAGCTCGTTAGCCCAACCTTGCGTGAATCGCCGTCACGTCTTATTAGGCAGGCACCCGACCAAATATTACAATAAAGCACCTTCGGGCTTACCACTTTGGGACGTCAGCAGCAGCGCAGAGCGGGCGCAGCCGATGGCTCCCCGAGAATTCCTCGGTGCCGGCACGGAACAAAATCGGAAAGCGAACCGTCAACACTACTCCCGAAGTCCCATCTGGGTCGCCAGAAAACTGTTGCCCGTAAAGAAACACATAACTACGAAAGCAGTTATATGCGGTGCTTTATTCAGGGCCCGGGGTCTCAGGGACTCATGTCCAAAGCTGAGAATCCCAAATCCCCGTTTAACTTGGTTAATATTTATAGTGTTCGGTTACATAACATAATCAACAGAATTGCTAAGCTACATGATTGTTTCCCATTTATAGTTTCTTCAGTTACTGTTGCCAAGATTTGCTTATCATTTACCTAGTTCATCAGATTGTGCTGTACCCACTTCATCAGATTGTACTGTACCCACTTCATCAGATTGTACTGTACCCAACACCTGCAATTATACCTTCATCTTGTCTACCAAGTATAACCTATTCTAATCAATATAATGTAACAATTCCCCCCTTTGAAAATACTTCAAGTCTTCCAGACTGCAAGGATTTTCATCATCAGTTCCGCAGATTTCCATATTCTTTGGACCGTCTCAAACTGGTGATTGTAGCTGCAATGAATTATTTCCAATGTCTTCATATCTCGGGGGAAGTTCATGATTCTTCCTGGTAACAGCTTTTAAAATTTTCCCCAAGTGTTGCCGTTCCTTATTAACAATATTTTGAATCAAACGCAACACTCCCATAATAGCTAACATAATAATTATAATTATTATACACCATTGAATTAAAGATGCTACCCAACCAGAGATGTTCAATCCAAATGACTTTGCTAAAGCAGCAACCCAATTATGGGTACTTTCTTCTCTTTCTTCCTCAGTTGCATGTTCAATTTGCGTTAGCTGAGACAAATCACGTTCTACCGCGGCTGTAACATTCGGAATATGTACACAACAATGATCAATCTTATCTCGTAAATAACCACATACTCCATGTTCTTTTAGCAACAGCATATCTAATGCCATTCTATTTTGCAGGGTCATTTTTGTGGTTGCCTGTAATTGTAAGTTTATTTCCTTAAATCCTTCTTTAGTCACTCTTGCTAGCCTTTCCGTTTGTCCTAACAACCGGTACAACATTTCTCTATTCCGATAAGCACTAATTGGAGCAAACAATGATTCTAAAGCCCAACCTAACTTCACACCGGATGATGGTTCTTGCCAATCATCATCATCCTTTATTTCTCTCTTCATTATCCATAAATTTTCTAATCTACCCTTAAATGGCGCTTTCTTCCAAATTGGGCAGAGAGTTGGTAACCCTAAAGTTATTTCAGTCACCAACCCATCCAAGGGGAGGTGAGTCGTCCATTGTCCATCACTTGTAACCCAAACTAAATTTCCTGTGCTCCTGATCGTAGTTCTACAATCTGTTCTCACTCCGAATTGTATTACAGGTTCACTCATTGAGTATTTAATTCCTCTACAGGCACAACCTGTCCTTAATGCAAGGACCACAGGTGGAAAGGTAACTTCACTTTCGGGGTGTCACAAGTGTATACTTTTGTACAGTTCTAGACTGGGTGTTTTTCAGCTAACTTTCTTTTGCATTAGATTTTCTTGTGTTTCCTGTTGTGGCGCCTGGATTATTTGTATTGGTTGCATTTCGTCTTTTTCCAAATCTTTTAACTCTCTCCTGGCTCTGTTTCTTTTCTGCATAGGTTCTGATTTTGCAGTAACCTCTAATGCCCTTTTTCCATAATCAAAACTCTCTTTAATCCAAACAATACAGGTGTAGTTTCCTACATCTGTCTTACTTACATTTCGCAATGATAAAATCATAGTACCCCTTCGTGTATCACTATCCCATCGGATTGTAAACCCAGTTGACAATTTGGACTCATTCTTCTGCCAATAGCAACTAATGTCTTGGATTGAACTTCTCATATCTCCAACAAAATCACAAGTCAAATTTACATCCATTCGTTCTTCTATATGTACAGTAGCATATGTATGTATTATTTGAGCGAAACCATTACTTAATCCTACCCAGCATAGTATTACCAAGATGTAAATCTCAGTTTTGTAGGAGTGATCATTTTTACCCCCCATTGTGATGGTACCTTCTTCACTCTGGTATAACGAATCCAATTATCAATTCCTGCTACTTTCACAGCGGTAAATGTTATCAATAGTACCAAATAAAGTCCATGCCACTGTTCCTTTAAAGGCTCCGTTTGCCAATTTCGAACATACGCTTGGTCTCCTGGTTGATTCTCCAACGGCAAAGGGCGATTCCAGATGATCGCGGCACGTAAGGCTGTGAGTAATCTGCTTAAAGAAATTATATAACTATAAACATCTTGATCTCCTTGGAGGTGTAAATCTGCACTTCCCATTCCCTTCGTTGGTGCAGTATATGGCTTACCGTACAGAATTTCATAGGGACTTACAGACAACCCTTCTCTAGGTTTTATACGAATTCTCAATAAAGCAAGGGGCAATGCCTGTGGCCATTGGATTTGAGCTTCCTGGCATATCTTTTTAATTTGTCCTTTTAATGTTTGATTCATCCTTTCTACCTTTCCACTAGATTGTGGCCTCCATGGTGTATGTAAATCCCAGCTAATTCCAAGCATTTCACTAATTTCCTGTACTATTTTAGCTATAAAGTGTGGGCCTCGATCTGAAGAAATTCCTAAAGGTACCCCAAATCTAGGTATGATCTCTTTTAACAAAGTTTTTACTACTTCTCTAGCTTGATTCGTTCTACAGGGAAATGCTTCTAGCCACCCTGAAAAGGTACATACGTATACCAATAAATACTTAAACCCTTTTGATTTAGGTAATTCTGCAAAATCCACTTGCCAATAGTCACCTGGTTCTATTCCCACTTTCAAAGTTCCCATTGGAATTTGTTTTCGTATTACCGGATTATTCTTTAAACATACTGGACACTTCGCATTCACCCCTTTTGCTATTGTTAACATTTGTGCAGATATAATGCTCCGCTTTAAAAACTGCACCAATGCTTCTGCTCCCCAATGGCATTTATTATGTTCAGTTTGTATTATTCGTTTCATAATTGTAGCAGGCACTACTACTTGTCCATTACCTGTTACATACCATCCATGTGAATTCTTCTGTGCCTTTACCAAATCGGCTAATTTTTCATCTTCTTGGGTATAAAAGGGATTTACAGAGAGATGAGCAGTAATCGGGCTTACCTTAGTAGGTATTAGAGCTAATTCAGTCCATACTTGCCGTGCAGCAATTTTGGCTGCCTGGTCTGCCTTCATGTTTCCTTGTGCCACATCGCTGCCATCCCTCTGATGTCCTCGACAATGCATTACAGCCACTTGCTGAGGTAGTACCACAGCCTCTAATAACTGTAAGATCTCGGTTCGATATTTAATAATACTACCTTGAGCCGTCAACAATCCTCTTTCCTTCCATAAAGCTCCATGTATATGTATTATTCCAAAAGCGTATTTAGAATCTGTCCAAATATTCACTCTCTTATCCGTACTCGGTATTAAAGCCCGAATTAGAGCGACCAGTTCTGCCTTTTGCGCTGACGTTCCTGGCATTAATGCCTTTGCTTCAATTACTTCAAGCTTAGTAACCACAGCATATCCAGAATATCGTGTTCCATTCTCAACAAAGCTGCTACCGTCTGTAAATAATGTCCAGTCAGGATTTACAAGGGGAATATCTTTCAGATCTACCCTACTGGCGTAAGTTTGTTCGATCACCTCAATACAATCATGTTCCAGCTCGCCTTCCTCTATTTTGCTACCTAAAAATTCAGCGGGATTCAAACATGTTGTTATCTTTAAAAATATATCATCCTGTTCTCTCAATATTGCTTGATATTTCAACATTCTACCGGATGACAACCAATGACCCCCCTTTTGTTCCAAAACTGCAATCACCATGTGGGGCACAAATACTTCCATTTTTGTTCCCAATGTCAATTTTCTAGCTTCTTGGACTAACATTACAGTAGCAGCCACTGCTCGGAGGCAAGAAGGCCATCCGGCACTTACCATATCCAACTGCTTGGAAAAATAGCCCACCGGTCTCTTCCATGATCCAATTCGTTGAGTTAAAACTCCAAGCGCTAGTCGTTGCCGCTCATGTACAAAGAGTTGAAATGTTTTTGTCAAATCAGGCAATCCTAATGCTGGGGCTTCTTGCAGAGCCTGTTTTAAGTCTTGAAAAGCCCTTTTACACTCTAAACTCCAAACTAATTGTGGCTCTTTTAAAGCTGCATACAGTGGTTTGGCTAACAGTCCATAATTCAAAATCCAGAGTCTGCACCACCCTGTCATTCCTAGAAAAGTTCGTAACTCGTGCAAATTTCTAGGTTCAGGGATGGCACAAATCGCTTGTATTCTATTCACCCCCAACCGTCTTTGTCCTTGGGAAATTTCACATCCCAGATATATCACTTTTTCCCGGGCAATTTGGGCTTTTTCCTTAGAAACTCGATAACCGCTCTGTCCCAGTAAATTTAATCACGCAACTGTAACAGTAATGCAGTTTTCATACCTTTCTGTCGCCACGAAAATGTCATCCACATATTGCAACAATAAGTATGCTTTTGATGGTAATTGAAAATATCCTTGCTCCTTCCAATCCTCCAGTTCTCGTGCCAGCTGATTCCCAAACATTGTAGGACTGTTTTTGAAGCCTTGTGGTAACCTGGTCCAGGTCAGCTGTCGTTTTCGTCCTGTATCCGGATTTTCCCATTCAAACGCAAATAATTTCCTACTTTGTAATGCCAATGGGATGCAGAAGAAAGCATCTTTTAAATCAATTACAGAAAAGTATCTAAATTGTTCTGCCACAGATGTTAACAATGTATAAGGATTTGCTACTACTGGATGTATATCTTTAACTATTTCGTTTACAGCTCTTAAATCTTGAACTAACCTATAATCTCCGTTAGGTTTTCTTATAGGAAATATTGGTGTATTATATTCAGATTCACATTCTTCTAACACATTGTGCATCAAAAATTTTGCAATTAATGGTGCTACCCCTTTCCTAGCTTCTAACTGTATAGGATATTGTCTAACTCTTACCGGTTGGACACCTTCTTTCAATTCTACTATGACAGGTTTTGCTGCTTTCGCTAATCCCGGTACTTGTGTCTCCCATACCCATGGTACTACAGCGTTTTCTACCTCTATTGGTATTGTTGTATTAGCTATTTCTTTTACTATAAATATTCTAGCTATTTCTTCCTCAGGTATCTGCAACTTAGCTTTTCCATTTTCAAATATTATTTTAGCATTAAATCTTGACAATAAATCTCGTCCTAACAAAGATGTAGGACAATCCGGTACATAGAGAAATTCATGATCTAATTCTTTACCCCTAAAATTTAGATGCAATGGCCGCAGAAAGGGCCGTTGCTCTGTTTTTCCTGTAGCTCCTACCACAGTTATCATCGTATCTCCTATCTTTCCTAAACAAGTATTTAAAACAGAATAAGTTGCCCCAGTATCTACCAATAATTGTTTCTCTTCCCCATCAATTTCTGTTGTCACTTTTAATCCATCACTTAGTCAGCTACTATGTTGCCCCAAATGTCCTAACATCATTGTTTCTGCCATTGGTGTTCCTCCTACTGAAGTCTGCTGGGCCAAATTCATTTTCACTGGGCACTCATTTTTCCAATGTCCCTGTTGTCTGCAAAACGCACACTGATTTATCCCTAGCTGATTTTGAGGTATTCCCCGCATGCCTCCTACCCTGTATCCTCCTCGACCTCGTCCTCTACTTCTGCCTCTTATTCCTTGATTTACTCGTTGTAACATTGCTAATAATCCTGCCTGATTTCTCTTTGTGGTTTGTTTTTTTTTCCCTATTATTGTACACTTTCCAGCTGATTGCTTCCAAATTACTAAATCTCCTGGGGAAAAAGGAACTTTCCCATATACTTTATCAGTCCCCGAAATTGCCTCTCGTAAAGGGGCTAATAATACTTTACTGTTTTGCTCTTGTTCCTTCCTCCCTTGTCTTGTTCTCTGTGCAATTGGGGTTCGTTGCGCTTGTCTTGGGCATGATGAATGCCCTGGCGAACCCTTCGGTGTTAACTTAATCTGGATCGCTCCAGTATTAATTGATTCTGACGGTTTTACCGCCTTAATACTATCAGTATCACTATCGTCCCCTGCATCTATATCGGACATCACAGGGGCCGTCGGTGATGCTAAAAGTGATACATCCTCTGGCTCTCTTATTGAATTTTGTATTGCCAAACAAGTCATACACTTCTTATTACCTACACATCCTCCACATTTTGTTTTATCTTTTTTTCGGGATGTACCAACAACATTCCACATTCTCTCTGCATATCTGGATGATTACGTATATCATAAAATAGATCAACATATGGTACTTCATCCCATTTTTCAAGTTCTTAACAATATCTCATTAATGGACCTATAACACCCGGATCTAAACTTCCGTGTTCAGGCCACCGGGGTCCATCATACTCATATTGTGGCCACCAATTCGTACAATAATCTATAAATCGACTTTTACTCATACTCTGAAAATATCCCGCACTTTTCCAATGCTTTAATAAACATCCTAACGGAGAATTATCCGGTATTACCATGGTCTTACACATTCACTCCACACACACACACACACTAAATCTACGGGGTAGAAAACGGAAAGATAGCCTCTGATGGGAAACAAAAGACCAAACCAAACTCACGAGACAGCCACGTATGTCCGTGAGTGCTGGACCTGCGGGGCTTTCGCTCCGTCTGACGGCCAGCGCCTAGGCTTCCACAGACCAGACCTCGAGCTCGTTAGCCCAACCTTGCGTGAATCGCCGTCACGTCTTATTAGGCAGGCACCCGACCAAATATTACAATAAAGCACCTTCGGGCTTACCACTTTGGGACGTCAGGAGCAGCGCAGAGCGGGCGCAGCCGATGGCTCCCCGAGAATTCCTCGGTGCCGGCACGGAACAAAATCGGAAAGCGAACCGTCAACACTACTCCCGAAGTCCCATCTGGGTCGCCAGAAAACTGTTGCCCGTAAAGAAACACATAACTACGAAAGCAGTTATATGCGGTGCTTTATTCAGGGCCCGGGGTCTCAGGGACTCATGTCCAAAGCTGAGAATCCCAAATCCCCGTTTAACTTGGTTAATATTTATAGTGTTCGGTTACATAACATAATCAACAGAATTGCTAAGCTACATGATTGTTTCCCATTTATAGTTTCTTCAGTTACTGTTGCCAAGATTTGCTTATCATTTACCTAGTTCATCAGATTGTGCTGTACCCACTTCATCAGATTGTACTGTACCCACTTCATCAGATTGTACTGTACCCAGTTCATCAGATTGTACTGTACCCAGTTCATCAGATTGTACTGTACCCAACACCTGCAATTATACCTTCATCTTGTCTACCAAGTATAACCTATTCTAATCAATATAATGTAACAATTCCCCCCTTTGAAAATACTTCAAGTCTTCCAGACTGCAAGGATTTTCATCATCAGTTCCGCAGATTTCCATATTCTTTGGACCGTCTCAAACTGGTGATTGTAGCTGCAATGAATTATTTCCAATGTCTTCATATCTCGGGGGAAGTTCATGATTCTTCCTGGTAACAGCTTTTAAAATTTTCCCCAAGTGTTGCCGTTCCTTATTAACAATATTTTGAATCAAACGCAACACTCCCATAATAGCTAACATAATAATTATAATTATTATACACCATTGAATTAAAGATGCTACCCAACCAGAGATGTTCAATCCAAATGACTTTGCTAAAGCAGCCACCCAATTATGGGTACTTTCTTCTCTTTCTTCCTCAGTTGCATGTTCAATTTGCGTTAGCTGAGACAAATCACGTTCTACCGCGGCTGTAACATTCGGAATATGTACACAACAATGATCAATCTTATCTCGTAAATAACCACATACTCCATGTTCTTTTAGCAACAGCATATCTAATGCCATTCTATTTTGCAGGGTCATTTTTGTGGTTGCCTGTAATTGTAAGTTTATTTCCTTAAATCCTTCTTTAGTCACTCTTGCTAGCCTTTCCGTTTGTCCTAACAACCGGTACAACATTTCTCTATTCCGATAAGTACTAATTGGAGCAAACAATGATTCTAAAGCCCAACCTAACTTCACACCGGATGATGGTTCTTGCCAATCATCATCATCCTTTATTTCTCTCTTCATTATCCATAAATTTTCTAATCTACCCTTAAATGGCGCTTTCTTCCAAATTGGGCAGAGAGTTGGTAACCCTAAAGTTATTTCAGTCACCAACCCATCCAAGGGGAGGTGAGTCGTCCATTGTCCATCACTTGTAACCCAAACTAAATTTCCTGTGCTCCTGATCGTAGTTCTACAATCTATTCTCACTCCGAATTGTATTACAGGTTCACTCATTGAGTATTTAATTCCTCTACAGGCACAACCTGTCCTTAATGCAAGGACCACAGGTGGAAAGGTAACTTCACTTTCGGGGTGTCACAAGTGTATACTTTTGTACAGTTCTAGACTGGGTGTTTTTCAGCTAACTTTCTTTTGCATTAGATTTTCTTGTGTTTCCTGTTGTGGCGCCTGGATTATTTGTATTGGTTGCATTTCGTCTTTTTCCAAATCTTTTAACTCTCTCCTGGCTCTGTTTCTTTTCTGCATAGGTTCTGATTTTGCAGTAACCTCTAATGCCCTTTTTCCATAATCAAAACTCTCTTTAATCCAAACAATACAGGTGTAGTTTCCTACATCTGTCTTACTTACATTTCGCAATGATAAAATCATAGTACCCCTTCGTGTATCACTATCCCATCGGATTGTAAACCCAGTTGACAATTTGGACTCATTCTTCTGCCAATAGCAACTAATGTCTTGGATTGAACTTCTCATATCTCCAACAAAATCACAAGTCAAATTTACATCCATTCGTTCTTCTATATGTACAGTAGCATATGTATGTATTATTTGAGCGAAACCATTACTTAATCCTACCCAGCATAGTATTACCAAGATGTAAATCTCAGTTTTGTAGGAGTGATCATTTTTACCCCCCATTGTGATGGTACCTTCTTCACTCTGGTATAACGAATCCAATTATCAATTCCTGCTACTTTCACAGCGGTAAATGTTATCAATAGTACCAAATAAAGTCCATGCCACTGTTCCTTTAAAGGCTCCGTTTGCCAATTTCGAACATACGCTTGGTCTCCTGGTTGATTCTCCAACGGCAAAGGGCGATTCCAGATGATCGCGGCACGTAAGGCTGTGAGTAATCTGCTTAAAGAAATTATATAACTATAAACATCTTGATCTCCTTGGAGGTGTAAATCTGCACTTCCCATTCCCTTCGTTGGTGCAGTATATGGCTTACCATACAGAATTTCATAGGGACTTACAGACAACCCTTCTCTAGGTTTTATACGAATTCTCAATAAAGCAAGGGGCAATGCCTGTGGCCATTGGATTTGAGCTTCCTGGCATATCTTTTTAATTTGTCCTTTTAATGTTTGATTCATCCTTTCTACCTTTCCACTAGATTGTGGCCTCCATGGTGTATGTAAATCCCAGCTAATTCCAAGCATTTCACTAATTTCCTGTACTATTTTAGCTATAAAGTGTGGGCCTCGATCTGAAGAAATTCCTAAAGGTACCCCAAATCTAGGTATGATCTCTTTTAACAAAGTTTTTACTACTTCTCTAGCTTGATTCGTTCTACAGGGAAATGCTTCTAGCCACCCTGAAAAGGTACATACGTATACCAATAAATACTGAAACCCTTTTGATTTAGGTAATTCTGCAAAATCCACTTGCCAATAGTCACCTGGTTCTATTCCCACTTTCAAAGTTCCCATTTGAATTTGTTTTCGTATTACCGGATTATTCTTTAAACATACTGGACACTTCGCATTCACCCCTTTTGCTATTGTTAACATTTGTGCAGATATAATGCTCCGCTTTAAAAACTGCACCAATGCTTCTGCTCCCCAATGGCATTTATTATGTTCAGTTTGTATTATTCGTTTCATAATTGTAGCAGGCACTACTACTTGTCCATTACCTGTTACATACCATCCATGTGAATTCTTCTGTGCCTTTACCAAATCGGCTAATTTTTCATCTTCTTGGGTATAAAAGGGATTTACAGAGAGATGAGCAGTAATCGGGCTTACCTTAGTAGGTATTAGAGCTAATTCAGTCCATACTTGCCGTGCAGCAATTTTGGCTGCCTGGTCTGCCTTCATGTTTCCTTGTGCCACATCGCTGTCATCCCTCTGATGTCCTCGACAATGCATTACAGCCACTTGCTGAGGTAGTACCACAGCCTCTAATAACTGTAAGATCTCGGTTCGATATTTAATAATACTACCTTGAGCCGTCAACAATCCTCTTTCCTTCCATAAAGCTCCATGTATATGTATTATTCCAAAAGCGTATTTAGAATCTGTCCAAATATTCACTCTCTTATCCGTACTCGGTATTAAAGCCCGAATTAGAGCGACCAGTTCTGCCTTTTGCGCTGACGTTCCTGGCATTAATGCCTTTGCTTCAATTACTTCAAGCTTAGTAACCACAGCATATCCAGAATATCGTGTTCCATTCTCAACAAAGCTGCTACCGTCTGTAAATAATGTCCAGTCATCCTTTCTACCTTTCCACTAGATTGTGGCCTCCATGGTGTATGTAAATCCCAGCTAATTCCAAGCATTTCACTAATTTCCTGTACTATTTTAGCTATAAAATTAGGATTTACAAGGGGAATATCTTTCAGATCTACCCTACTGGCGTAAGTTTGTTCGATCACCTCAATACAATCATGTTCCAGCTCGCCTTCCTCTATTTTGCTACCTAAAAATTCAGCGGGATTCAAACATGTTGTTATCTTTAAAAATATATCATCCTGTTCTCTCAATATTGCTTGATATTTCAACATTCTACCGGATGACAACCAATGACCCCCCTTTTGTTCCAAAACTGCAATCACCATGTGGGGCACAAATACTTCCATTTTTGTTCCCAATGTCAATTTTCTAGCTTCTTGGACTAACATTACAGTAGCAGCCACTGCTCGGAGGCAAGAAGGCCATCCGGCACTTACCATATCCAACTGCTTGGAAAAATAGCCCACCGGTCTCTTCCATGATCCAATTCGTTGAGTTAAAACTCCAAGCGCTAGTCGTTGCCGCTCATGTACAAAGAGTTGAAATGTTTTTGTCAAATCAGGCAATCCTAATGCTGGGGCTTCTTGCAGAGCCTGTTTTAAGTCTTGAAAAGCCCTTTTACACTCTAAACTCCAAACTAATTGTGGCTCTTTTAAAGCTGCATACAGTGGTTTGGCTAACAGTCCATAATTCAAAATCCAGAGTCTGCACCACCCTGTCATTCCTAGAAAAGTTCGTAACTCGTGCAAATTTCTAGGTTCAGGGATGGCACAAATCGCTTGTATTCTATTCACCCCCAACCGTCTTTGTCCTTGGGAAATTTCACATCCCAGATATATCACTTTTTCCCGGGCAATTTGGGCTTTTTCCTTAGAAACTCGATAACCGCTCTGTCCCAGTAAATTTAATAACGCAACTGTAACAGTAATGCAGTTTTCATACCTTTCTGTCGCCACGAAAATGTCATCCACATATTGCAACAATAAGTATGCTTTTGATGGTAATTGAAAATATCCTTGCTCCTTCCAATCCTCCAGTTCTCGTGCCAGCTGATTCCCAAACATTGTAGGACTGTTTTTGAAGCCTTGTGGTAACCTGGTCCAGGTCAGCTGTCGTTTTCGTCCTGTATCCGGATTTTCCCATTCAAACGCAAATAATTTCCTACTTTGTAATGCCAATGGGATGCAGAAGAAAGCATCTTTTAAATCAATTACAGAAAAGTATCTAAATTGTTCTGCCACAGATGTTAACAATGTATAAGGATTTGCTACTACTGGATGTATATCTTTAACTATTTCGTTTACAGCTCTTAAATCTTGAACTAACCTATAATCTCCGTTAGGTTTTCTTATAGGAAATATTGGTGTATTATATTCAGATTCACATTCTTCTAACACATTGTGCATCAAAAATTTTGCAATTAATGGTGCTACCCCTTTCCTAGCTTCTAACTGTATAGGATATTGTCTAACTCTTACCGGTTGGACACCTTCTTTCAATTCTACTATGACAGGTTTTGCTGCTTTCGCTAATCCCGGTACTTGTGTCTCCCATACCCATGGTACTACAGCGTTTTCTACCTCTATTGGTATTGTTGTATTAGCTATTTCTTTTACTATAAATGTTCTAGCTATTTCTTCCTCAGGTATCTGCAACTTAGCTTTTCCATTTTCAAATATTATTTTAGCATTAAATCTTGACAATAAATCTCGTCCTAACAAAGATGTAGGACAATCCGGTACATAGAGAAATTCATGATCTAATTCTTTACCCCTAAAATTTAGATGCAATGGCCGCAGAAAGGGCCGTTGCTCTGTTTTTCCTGTAGCTCCTACCACAGTTATCATCGTATCTCCTATCTTTCCTAAACAAGTATTTAAAACAGAATAAGTTGCCCCAGTATCTACCAATAATTGTTTCTCTTCCCCATCAATTTCTGTTGTCACTTTTAATCCATCACTTAGTCAGCTACTATGTTGCCCCAAATGTCCTAACATCATTGTTTCTGCCATTGGTGTTCCTCCTACTGAAGTCTGCTGGGCCAAATTCATTTTCACTGGGCACTCATTTTTCCAATGTCCCTGTTGTCTGCAAAACGCACACTGATTTATCCCTAGCTGATTTTGAGGTATTCCCCGCATGCCTCCTACCCTGTATCCTCCTCGACCTCGTCCTCTACTTCTGCCTCTTATTCCTTGATTTACTCGTTGTAACATTGCTAATAATCCTGCCTGATTTCTCTTTGTGGTTTGTTTTTTTTTTCCCTATTATTGTACACTTTCCAGCTGATTGCTTCCAAATTACTAAATCTCCTGGGGAAAAAGGAACTTTCCCATATACTTTATCAGTCCCCGAAATTGCCTCTCGTAAAGGGGCTAATAATACTTTACTGTTTTGCTCTTGTTCCTTCCTCCCTTGTCTTGTTCTCTGTGCAATTGGGGTTCGTTGCGCTTGTCTTGGGCATGATGAATGCCCTGGCGAACCCTTCGGTGTTAACTTAATCTGGATCGCTCCAGTATTAATTGATTCTGACGGTTTTACCGCCTTAATACTATCAGTATCACTATCGTCCCCTGCATCTATATCGGACATCACAGGGGCCGTCGGTGATGCTAAAAGTGATACCTCCTCTGGCTCTCTTATTGAATTTTGTATTGCCAAACAAGTCATACACTTCTTATTACCTACACATCCTTCACATTTTGTTTTATCTTTTTTTCGGGATGTACCAACAACATTCCACATTCTCTCTGCATATCTGGATGATTACGTATATCATAAAATAGATCAACATATGGTACTTCATCCCATTTTTCAAGTTCTTAACAATATCTCATTAATGGACCTATAACACCCGGATCTAAACTTCCGTGTTCAGGCCACCGGGGTCCATCATACTCATATTGTGGCCACCAATTCGTACAATAATCTATAAATCGACTTTTACTCATACTCTGAAAATATCCCGCACTTTTCCAATGCTTTAATAAACATCCTAACGGAGAATTATCCGGTATTACCATGGTCTTACACACTCACTCCACACACACACACACTAAATCTACGGGGTAGAAAACGGAAAGATAGCCTCTGATGGGAAACAAAAGACCAAACCAAACTCACGAGACAGCCACGTATGTCCGTGAGTGCTGGACCTGCGGGGCTTTCGCTCCGTCTGACGGCCAGCGCCTAGGCTTCCACAGACCAGACCTCGAGCTCGTTAGCCCAACCTTGCGTGAATCGCCGTCACGTCTTATTAGGCAGGCACCCGACCAAATATTACAATAAAGCACCTTCGGGCTTACCACTTTGGGACGTCAGGAGCAGCGCAGAGCGGGCGCAGCCGATGGCTCCCCGAGAATTCCTCGGTGCCGGCACGGAGCAAAATCGGAAAGCGAACCGTCAACACTACTCCCGAAGTCCCATCTGGGTCGCCAGAAAACTGTTGCCCGTAAAGAAACATGTACATAACTACGAAAGCAGTTATATGCGGTGCTTTATTCGGGGCCCGGGGTCTCAGGGACTCATGTCCAAAGCTGAGAATCCCAAATCCCCGTTTAACTTGGTTAATATTTATAGTGTTCGGTTACGTAACATAATCAACAGAATTGCTAAGCTACATGATTGTTTCCCATTTATAGTTTCTTCAGTTACTGTTGCCAAGATTTGCTTATCATTTACCTAGTTCATCAGATTGTGCTGTACCCAGTTCATCAGATTGTGCTGTACCTAGTTCATCAGATTGTACTGTACCCAACACCTGCAATTATACCTTCATCTTGTCTACCAAGTATAACCTATTCTAATCAATATAATGTAACCATTCCCCCCTTTGAAAATACTTCAAGTCTTCCAGACTGCAAGGATTTTCATCATCAGTTCCGCAGATTTCCATATTCTTTGGACCGTCTCAAACTGGTGATTGTAGCTGCAATGAATTATTTCCAATGTCTTCATATCTCGGGGGAAGTTCATGATTCTTCCTGGTAACAGCTTTTAAAATTTTCCCCAAGTGTTGCCGTTCCTTATTAACAATATTTTGAATCAAACGCAACACTCCCATAATAGCTAACATAATAATTATAATTATTATACACCATTGAATTAAAGATGCTACCCAACCAGAGATGTTCAATCCAAATGACTTTGCTAAAGCAGCCACCCAATTATGGGCACTTTCTTCTCTTTCTTCCTCAGTTGCACGTTCAATTTGCGTTAGCTGAGACAAATCACGTTCTGCCGCGGCTGTAACATTCGGAATATGTACACAACAATGATCATTCTTATCTCGTAAATAACCACATACTCCATGTTCTTTTAGCAACAGCATATCTAATGCCATTCTATTTTGCAGGGTCATTTTTGTGGTTGCCTGTAATTGTAAGTTTATTTCCTTAAATCCTTCTTTAGTCACTCTTGCTAGCCTTTCCGTTTGTCCTAACAACCGGTACAACATTTCTCTATTCCGATAAGTACTAATTGGAGCAAACAATGATTCTAAAGCCCAACCTAACTTCACACCGGATGATGGTTCTTGCCAATCATCATCATCCTTTATTTCTCTCTTCATTATCCATAAATTTTCTAATCTACCCTTAAATGGCGCTTTCTTCCAAATTGGGCAGAGAGTTGGTAACCCTAAAGTTATTTCAGTCACCAACCCATCCAAGGGGAGGTGAGTCGTCCATTGTCCATCACTGGTAACCCAAACTAAATTTCCTGTGCTCCTGATCGTAGTTCTACAATCTATTCCCACTCCGAATTGTATTACAGGTTCACTCATGGAGTATTTAATTCCTCTACAGGCACAACCTGTCCTTAATGCAAGGACCACAGGTGGAAAGGTAACTTCACTTTCGGGGTGTCACAAGTGTATACTTTTGTACAGTTCTAGACTGGGTGTTTTTCAGCTAACTTTCTTTTGCATTAGATTTTCTTGTGTTTCCTGTTGTGGCGCCTGGATTATTTGTATTGGTTGCATTTCGTCTTTTTCCAAATCTTTTAACTCTCTCCTGGCTCTGTTTCTTTTCTGCATAGGTTCTGATTTTGCAGTAACCTCTAATGCCCTTTTTCCATAATCAAAACTCTCTTTAATCCAAACAATACAGGTGTAGTTTCCTACATCTGTCTTACTTACATTTCGCAATGATAAAATCATAGTACCCCTTCGTGTATCACTGTCCCATCGGATCGTAAACCCAGTTGACAATTTGGACTCATTCTTCTGCCAATAGCAACTAATGTCTTGGATTGAACTTCTCATATCTCCAACAAAATCACAAGTCAAATTTACATCCATTCGTTCTTCTACATGTACAGTAGCATATGTATGTATTATTTGAGCGAAACCATTACTTAATCCTACCCAGCATAGTATTACCAAGATGTAAATCTCAGTTTTGTAGGAGTGATCATTTTTACCCCCCATTGTGATGGTACCTTCTTCACTCTGGTATAATGAATCCAATTATCAATTCCTGCTACTTTCACAGCGGTAAATGTTATCAATAGTACCAAATAAAGTCCATGCCACTGTTCCTTTAAAGGCTCCGTTTGCCAATTTCGAACATACGCTTGGTCTCCTGGTTGATTCTCCAACGGCAAAGGGCGATTCCAGATGATCGCGGCACGTAAGGCTGTGAGTAATCTGCTTAAAGAAATTATATAACTATAAACATCTTGATCTCCTTGGAGGTGTAAATCTGCACTTCCCATTCCCTTCGTTGGTGCAGTATATGGCTTACCGTACAGAATTTCATAGGGACTTACAGACAACCCTTCTCTAGGTTTTATACGAATTCTCAATAAAGCAAGGGGCAATGCCTGTGGCCATTGGATTTGAGCTTCCTGGCATATCTTTTTAATTTGTCCTTTCAATGTTTGATTCATCCTTTCTACCTTTCCACTAGATTGTGGCCTCCATGGTGTATGTAAATCCCAGCTAATTCCAAGCATTTCACTAATTTCCTGTACTATTTTAGCTATAAAGTGTGGGCCTCGATCTGAAGAAATTCCTAAAGGTACCCCAAATCTAGGTATGATCTCTTTTAACAAAGTTTTTACTACTTCTCTAGCTTGATTCGTTCTACAGGGAAATGCTTCTAGCCACCCTGAAAAGGTACATACGTATACCAATAAATACTTAAACCCTTTTGATTTAGGTAATTCTGCAAAATCCACTTGCCAATAGTCACCTGGTTCTATTCCCACTTTCAAAGTTCCCATTGGAATTTGTTTTCGTATTACCGGATTATTCTTTAAACATACTGGACACTTCGCATTCACCCCTTTTGCTATTGTTAACATTTGTGCAGATATAATGCTCCGCTTTAAAAACTGCACCAATGCTTCTGCTCCCCAATGGCATTTATTATGTTCAGTTTGTATTATTCGTTTCATAATTGTAGCAGGCACTACTACTTGTCCATTACCTGTTACATACCATCCATGTGAATTCTTCTGTGCCTTTACCAAATCGGCTAATTTTTCATCTTCTTGGGTATAAAAGGGATTTACAGAGAGATGAGCAGTAATCGGGCTTACCTTAGTAGGTATTAGAGCTAATTCAGTCCATACTTGCCGTGCAGCAATTTTGGCTGCCTGGTCTGCCTTCATGTTTCCTTGTGCCACATCGCTGTCATCCCTCTGATGTCCTCGACAATGCATTACAGCCACTTGCTGAGGTAGTACCACAGCCTCTAATAACTGTAAGATCTCGGTTCGATATTTAATAATACTACCTTGAGCCGTCAACAATCCTCTTTCCTTCCATAAAGCTCCATGTATATGTATTATTCCAAAAGCGTATTTAGAATCTGTCCAAATATTCACTCTCTTATCCGTACTCGGTATTAAAGCCCGAATTAGAGCGACCAGTTCTGCCTTTTGCGCTGACGTTCCTGGCATTAATGCCTTTGCTTCAATTACTTCAAGCTTAGTAACCACAGCATATCCAGAATATCGTGTTCCATTCTCAACAAAGCTGCTACCGTCTGTAAATAATGTCCAGTCAGGATTTACAAGGGGAATATCTTTCAGATCTACCCTACTGGCGTAAGTTTGTTCGATCACCTCAATACAATCATGTTCCAGCTCGCCTTCCTCTATTTTGCTACCTAAAAATTCAGCGGGATTCAAACATGTTGTTATCTTTAAAAATATATCATCCTGTTCTCTCAATATTGCCTGATATTTCAACATTCTACCGGATGACAACCAATGACCCCCCTTTTGTTCCAAAACTGCAATCACCATGTGGGGCACAAATACTTCCATTTTTGTTCCCAATGTCAATTTTCTAGCTTCTTGGACTAACGTTACAGTAGCAGCCACTGCTCGGAGGCAAGAAGGCCATCCGGCACTTACCATATCCAGCTGCTTGGAAAAATAGCCCACCGGTCTCTTCCATGATCCAATTCGTTGAGTTAAAACTCCAAGCGCTAGTCGTTGCCGCTCATGTACAAAGAGTTGAAATGTTTTTGTCAAATCAGGCAATCCTAATGCTGGGGCTTCTTGCAGAGCCCGTTTTAAGTCTTGAAAAGCCCTTTTACACTCTAAACTCCAAACTAATTGTGGCTCTTTTAAAGCTGCATACAGTGGTTTGGCTAACAGTCCATAATTCAAAATCCAGAGTCTGCACCACCCTGTCATTCCTAGAAAAGTTCGTAACTCGTGCAAATTTCTAGGTTCAGGGATGGCACAAATCGCTTGTATTCTATTCACCCCCAACCGTCTTTGTCCTTGGGAAATTTCACATCCCAGATATATCACTTTTTCCCGGGCAATTTGGGCTTTTTCCTTAGAAACCCGATAACCGCTCTGTCCCAGTAAATTTAATCACGCAACTGTAACAGTAATGCAGTTTTCATACCTTTCTGTCGCCACAAAAATGTCATCCACATATTGCAACAATAAGTATGCTTTTGATGGTAATTGAAAATATCCTTGCTCCTTCCAATCCTCCAGTTCTCGTGCCAGCTGATTCCCAAACATTGTAGGACTGTTTTTGAAGCCTTGTGGTAACCTGGTCCAGGTCAGCTGTCGTTTTCGTCCTGTATCCGGATTTTCCCATTCAAACGCAAATAATTTCCTACTTTGTAATGCCAATGGGATGCAGAAGAAAGCATCTTTTAAATCAATTACAGAAAAGTATCTAAATTGTTCTGCCACAGATGTTAACAATGTATAAGGATTTGCTACTACTGGATGTATATCTTTAACTATTTCGTTTACAGCTCTTAAATCTTGAACTAACCTATAATCTCCGTTAGGTTTTCTTATAGGAAATATTGGTGTATTATATTCAGATTCACATTCTTCTAACACATTGTGCATCAAAAATTTTGCAATTAATGGTGCTACCCCTTTCCTAGCTTCTAACTGTATAGGATATTGTCTAACTCTTACCGGTTGGACACCTTCTTTCAATTCTACTATGACAGGTTTTGCTGCTTTCGCTAATCCCGGTACTTGTGTCTCCCATACCCATGGTACTACAGCGTTTTCTACCTCTATTGGTATTGTTGTATTAGCTATTTCTTTTACTATAAATGTTCTAGCTACTTCTTCCTCAGGTATCTGCAACTTAGCTTTTCCATTTTCAAATATTATTTTAGCATTAAATCTTGACAATAAATCTCGTCCTAACAAAGATGTAGGACAATCCGGTACATAGAGAAATTCATGATCTAATTCTTTACCCCTAAAATTTAGATGCAATGGCCGCAGAAAGGGCCGTTGCTCTGTTTTTCCTGTAGCTCCTACCACAGTTATCATCGTATCTCCTATCTTTCCTAAACAAGTATTTAAAACAGAATAAGTTGCCCCAGTATCTACCAATAATTGTTTCTCTTCCCCATCAATTTCTGTTGTCACTTTTAATCCATCACTTAGTCAGCTACTATGTTGCCCCAAATGTCCTAACATCATTGTTTCTGCCATTGGTGTTCCTCCTACTGAAGTCTGCTGGGCCAAATTCATTTTCACTGGGCACTCATTTTTCCAATGTCCCTGTTGTCTGCAAAACGCACACTGATTTATCCCTAGCTGATTTTGAGGTATTCCCCGCATGCCTCCTACCCTGTATCCTCCTCGACCTCGTCCTCTACTTCTGCCTCTTATTCCTTGATTTACTCGTTGTAACATTGCTAATAATCCTGCCTGATTTCTCTTTGTGGTTTGTTTTTTTTTTTTTCTCCCTATTATTGTACACTTTCCAGCTGATTGCTTCCAAATTACTAAATCTCCTGGGGAAAAAGGAACTTTCCCATATACTTTATCAGTCCCCGAAATTGCCTCTCGTAAAGGGGCTAATAATACTTTACTGTTTTGCTCTTGTTCCTTCCTCCCTTGTCTTGTTCTCTGTGCAATTGGGGTTCGTTGCGCTTGTCTTGGGCATGATGAATGCCCTGGCGAACCCTTCGGTGTTAACTTAATCTGGATCGCTCCAGTATTAATTGATTCTGACGGTTTTACCGCCTTAATACTATCAGTATCACTATCGTCCCCTGCATCTATATCGGACATCACAGGGGCCGTCGGTGATGCTAAAAGTGATACCTCCTCTGGCTCTCTTATTGAATTTTGTATTGCCAAACAAGTCATACACTTCTTATTACCTACACATCCTCCACGTTTTGTTTTATCTTTTTTTCGGGATGTACCAACAACATTCCACATTCTCTCTGCATATCTGGATGATTACGTATATCATAAAATAGATCAACATATGGTACTTCATCCCATTTTTCAAGTTCTTAACAATATCTCATTAATGGACCTATAACACCCGGATCTAAACTTCCGTGTTCAGGCCACCGGGGTCCATCATACTCATATTGTGGCCACCAATTCGTACAATAATCTATAAATCGACTTTTACTCATACTCTGAAAATATCCCGCACTTTTCCAATGCTTTAATAAACATCCTAACGGAGAATTATCCGGTATTACCATGGTCTTACACATTCACTCCACACACACACACACACTAAATCTACGGGGTAGAAAACGGAAAGATAGCCTCTGATGGGAAACAAAAGACCAAACCAAACTCACGAGACAGCCACGTATGTCCGTGAGTGCTGGACCTGCGGGGCTTTCGCTCCGTCTGACGGCCAGCGCCTAGGCTTCCACAGACCAGACCTCGAGCTCGTTAGCCCAACCTTGCGTGAATCGCCGTCGCGTCTTATTAGGCAGGCACCCGACCAAATATTACAATAAAGCACCTTCGGGCTTACCACTTTGGGACGTCAGCAGCAGCGCAGAGCGGGCGCAGCCGATGGCTCCCCGAGAATTCCTCGGTGCCGGCACGGAGCAAAATCGGAAAGCGAACCGTCAACACTACTCCCGAAGTCCCATCTGGGTCGCCAGAAAACTGTTGCCCGTAAAGAAACACATAACTACGAAAGCAGTTATATGCGGTGCTTTATTCGGGGCCCGGGGTCTCAGGGACTCATGTCCAAAGCTGAGAATCCCAAATCCCCGTTTAACTTGGTTAATATTTATAGTGTTCGGTTACGTAACATAATCAACAGAATTGCTAAGCTACATGATTGTTTCCCATTTATAGTTTCTTCAGTTACTGTTGCCAAGATTTGCTTATCATTTACCTAGTTCATCAGATTGTGCTGTACCCAGTTCATCAGATTGTGCTGTACCTAGTTCATCAGATTGTACTGTACCCAACACCTGCAATTATACCTTCATCTTGTCTACCAAGTATAACCTATTCTAATCAATATAATGTAACAATTCCCCCCTTTGAAAATACTTCAAGTCTTCCAGACTGCAAGGATTTTCATCATCAGTTCCGCAGATTTCCATATTCTTTGGACCGTCTCAAACTGGTGATTGTAGCTGCAATGAATTATTTCCAATGTCTTCATATCTCGGGGGAAGTTCATGATTCTTCCTGGTAACAGCTTTTAAAATTTTCCCCAAGTGTTGCCGTTCCTTATTAACAATATTTTGAATCAAACGCAACACTCCCATAATAGCTAACATAATAATTATAATTATTATACACCATTGAATTAAAGATGCTACCCAACCAGAGATGTTCAATCCAAATGACTTTGCTAAAGCAGCCACCCAATTATGGGCACTTTCTTCTCTTTCTTCCTCAGTTGCACGTTCAATTTGCGTTAGCTGAGACAAATCACGTTCTGCCGCGGCTGTAACATTCGGAATATGTACACAACAATGATCATTCTTATCTCGTAAATAACCACATACTCCATGTTCTTTTAGCAACAGCATATCTAATGCCATTCTATTTTGCAGGGTCATTTTTGTGGTTGCCTGTAATTGTAAGTTTATTTCCTTAAATCCTTCTTTAGTCACTCTTGCTAGCCTTTCCGTTTGTCCTAACAACCGGTACAACATTTCTCTATTCCGATAAGTACTAATTGGAGCAAACAATGATTCTAAAGCCCAACCTAACTTCACACCGGATGATGGTTCTTGCCAATCATCATCATCCTTTATTTCTCTCTTCATTATCCATAAATTTTCTAATCTACCCTTAAATGGCGCTTTCTTCCAAATTGGGCAGAGAGTTGGTAACCCTAAAGTTATTTCAGTCACCAACCCATCCAAGGGGAGGTGAGTCGTCCATTGTCCATCACTGGTAACCCAAACTAAATTTCCTGTGCTCCTGATCGTAGTTCTACAATCTATTCTCACTCCGAATTGTATTACAGGTTCACTCATGGAGTATTTAATTCCTCTACAGGCACAACCTGTCCTTAATGCAAGGACCACAGGTGGAAAGGTAACTTCACTTTCGGGGTGTCACAAGTGTATACTTTTGTACAGTTCTAGACTGGGTGTTTTTCAGCTAACTTTCTTTTGCATTAGATTTTCTTGTGTTTCCTGTTGTGGCGCCTGGATTATTTGTATTGGTTGCATTTCGTCTTTTTCCAAATCTTTTAACTCTCTCCTGGCTCTGTTTCTTTTCTGCATAGGTTCTGATTTTGCAGTAACCTCTAATGCCCTTTTTCCATAATCAAAACTCTCTTTAATCCAAACAATACAGGTGTAGTTTCCTACATCTGTCTTACTTACATTTCGCAATGATAAAATCATAGTACCCCTTCGTGTATCACTGTCCCATCGGATCGTAAACCCAGTTGACAATTTGGACTCATTCTTCTGCCAATAGCAACTAATGTCTTGGATTGAACTTCTCATATCTCCAACAAAATCACAAGTCAAATTTACATCCATTCGTTCTTCTACATGTACAGTAGCATATGTATGTATTATTTGAGCGAAACCATTACTTAATCCTACCCAGCATAGTATTACCAAGATGTAAATCTCAGTTTTGTAGGAGTGATCATTTTTACCCCCCATTGTGATGGTACCTTCTTCACTCTGGTATAATGAATCCAATTATCAATTCCTGCTACTTTCACAGCGGTAAATGTTATCAATAGTACCAAATAAAGTCCATGCCACTGTTCCTTTAAAGGCTCCGTTTGCCAATTTCGAACATACGCTTGGTCTCCTGGTTGATTCTCCAACGGCAAAGGGCGATTCCAGATGATCGCGGCACGTAAGGCTGTGAGTAATCTGCTTAAAGAAATTATATAACTATAAACATCTTGATCTCCTTGGAGGTGTAAATCTGCACTTCCCATTCCCTTCGTTGGTGCAGTATATGGCTTACCGTACAGAATTTCATAGGGACTTACAGACAACCCTTCTCTAGGTTTTATACGAATTCTCAATAAAGCAAGGGGCAATGCCTGTGGCCATTGGATTTGAGCTTCCTGGCATATCTTTTTAATTTGTCCTTTCAATGTTTGATTCATCCTTTCTACCTTTCCACTAGATTGTGGCCTCCACGGTGTATGTAAATCCCAGCTAATTCCAAGCATTTCACTAATTTCCTGTACTATTTTAGCTATAAAGTGTGGGCCTCGATCTGAAGAAATTCCTAAAGGTACCCCAAATCTAGGTATGATCTCTTTTAACAAAGTTTTTACTACTTCTCTAGCTTGATTCGTTCTACAGGGAAATGCTTCTAGCCACCCTGAAAAGGTACATACGTATACCAATAAATACTTAAACCCTTTTGATTTAGGTAATTCTGCAAAATCCACTTGCCAATAGTCACCTGGTTCTATTCCCACTTTCAAAGTTCCCATTTGAATTTGTTTTCGTATTACCGGATTATTCTTTAAACATACTGGACACTTCGCATTCACCCCTTTTGCTATTGTTAACATTTGTGCAGATATAATGCTCCGCTTTAAAAACTGCACCAATGCTTCTGCTCCCCAATGGCATTTATTATGTTCAGTTTGTATTATTCGTTTCATAATTGTAGCAGGCACTACTACTTGTCCATTACCTGTTACATACCATCCATGTGAATTCTTCTGTGCCTTTACCAAATCGGCTAATTTTTCATCTTCTTGGGTATAAAAGGGATTTACAGAGAGATGAGCAGTAATCGGGCTTACCTTAGTAGGTATTAGAGCTAATTCAGTCCATACTTGCCGTGCAGCAATTTTGGCTGCCTGGTCTGCCTTCATGTTTCCTTGTGCCACATCGCTGTCATCCCTCTGATGTCCTCGACAATGCATTACAGCCACTTGCTGAGGTAGTACCACAGCCTCTAATAACTGTAAGATCTCGGTTCGATATTTAATAATACTACCTTGAGCCGTCAACAATCCTCTTTCCTTCCATAAAGCTCCATGTATATGTATTATTCCAAAAGCGTATTTAGAATCTGTCCAAATATTCACTCTCTTATCCGTACTCGGTATTAAAGCCCGAATTAGAGCGACCAGTTCTGCCTTTTGCGCTGACGTTCCTGGCATTAATGCCTTTGCTTCAATTACTTCAAGCTTAGTAACCACAGCATATCCAGAATATCGTGTTCCATTCTCAACAAAGCTGCTACCGTCTGTAAATAATGTCCAGTCAGGATTTACAAGGGGAATATCTTTCAGATCTACCCTACTGGCGTAAGTTTGTTCGATCACCTCAATACAATCATGTTCCAGCTCGCCTTCCTCTATTTTGCTACCTAAAAATTCAGCGGGATTCAAACATGTTGTTATCTTTAAAAATATATCATCCTGTTCTCTCAATATTGCCTGATATTTCAACATTCTACCGGATGACAACCAATGACCCCCCTTTTGTTCCAAAACTGCAATCACCATGTGGGGCACAAATACTTCCATTTTTGTTCCCAATGTCAATTTTCTAGCTTCTTGGACTAACGTTACAGTAGCAGCCACTGCTCGGAGGCAAGAAGGCCATCCGGCACTTACCATATCCAGCTGCTTGGAAAAATAGCCCACCGGTCTCTTCCATGATCCAATTCGTTGAGTTAAAACTCCAAGCGCTAGTCGTTGCCGCTCATGTACAAAGAGTTGAAATGTTTTTGTCAAATCAGGCAATCCTAATGCTGGGGCTTCTTGCAGAGCCTGTTTTAAGTCTTGAAAAGCCCTTTTACACTCTAAACTCCAAACTAATTGTGGCTCTTTTAAAGCTGCATACAGTGGTTTGGCTAACAGTCCATAATTCAAAATCCAGAGTCTGCACCACCCTGTCATTCCTAGAAAAGTTCGTAACTCGTGCAAATTTCTAGGTTCAGGGATGGCACAAATCGCTTGTATTCTATTCACCCCCAACCGTCTTTGTCCTTGGGAAATTTCACATCCCAGATATATCACTTTTTCCCGGGCAATTTGGGCTTTTTCCTTAGAAACCCGATAACCGCTCTGTCCCAGTAAATTTAATCACGCAACTGTAACAGTAATGCAGTTTTCATACCTTTCTGTCGCCACAAAAATGTCATCCACATATTGCAACAATAAGTATGCTTTTGATGGTAATTGAAAATATCCTTGCTCCTTCCAATCCTCCAGTTCTCGTGCCAGCTGATTCCCAAACATTGTAGGACTGTTTTTGAAGCCTTGTGGTAACCTGGTCCAGGTCAGCTGTCGTTTTCGTCCTGTATCCGGATTTTCCCATTCAAACGCAAATAATTTCCTACTTTGTAATGCCAATGGGATGCAGAAGAAAGCATCTTTTAAATCAATTACAGAAAAGTATCTAAATTGTTCTGCCACAGATGTTAACAATGTATAAGGATTTGCTACTACTGGATGTATATCTTTAACTATTTCGTTTACAGCTCTTAAATCTTGAACTAACCTATAATCTCCGTTAGGTTTTCTTATAGGAAATATTGGTGTATTATATTCAGATTCACATTCTTCTAACACATTGTGCATCAAAAATTTTGCAATTAATGGTGCTACCCCTTTCCTAGCTTCTAACTGTATAGGATATTGTCTAACTCTTACCGGTTGGACACCTTCTTTCAATTCTACTATGACAGGTTTTGCTGCTTTCGCTAATCCCGGTACTTGTGTCTCCCATACCCATGGTACTACAGCGTTTTCTACCTCTATTGGTATTGTTGTATTAGCTATTTCTTTTACTATAAATGTTCTAGCTATTTCTTCCTCAGGTATCTGCAACTTAGCTTTTCCATTTTCAAATATTATTTTAGCATTAAATCTTGACAATAAATCTCGTCCTAACAAAGATGTAGGACAATCCGGTACATAGAGAAATTCATGATCTAATTCTTTACCCCTAAAATTTAGATGCAATGGCCGCAGAAAGGGCCGTTGCTCTGTTTTTCCTGTAGCTCCTACCACAGTTATCATCGTATCTCCTATCTTTCCTAAACAAGTATTTAAAACAGAATAAGTTGCCCCAGTATCTACCAATAATTGTTTCTCTTCCCCATCAATTTCTGTTGTCACTTTTAATCCATCACTTAGTCAGCTACTATGTTGCCCCAAATGTCCTAACATCATTGTTTCTGCCATTGGTGTTCCTCCTACTGAAGTCTGCTGGGCCAAATTCATTTTCACTGGGCACTCATTTTTCCAATGTCCCTGTTGTCTGCAAAACGCACACTGATTTATCCCTAGCTGATTTTGAGGTATTCCCCGCATGCCTCCTACCCTGTATCCTCCTCGACCTCGTCCTCTACTTCTGCCTCTTATTCCTTGATTTACTCGTTGTAACATTGCTAATAATCCTGCCTGATTTCTCTTTGTGGTTTGTTTTTTTTTTCCCTATTATTGTACACTTTCCAGCTGATTGCTTCCAAATTACTAAATCTCCTGGGGAAAAAGGAACTTTCCCATATACTTTATCAGTCCCCGAAATTGCCTCTCGTAAAGGGGCTAATAATACTTTACTGTTTTGCTCTTGTTCCTTCCTCCCTTGTCTTGTTCTCTGTGCAATTGGGGTTCGTTGCGCTTGTCTTGGGCATGATGAATGCCCTGGCGAACCCTTCGGTGTTAACTTAATCTGGATCGCTCCAGTATTAATTGATTCTGACGGTTTTACCGCCTTAATACTATCAGTATCACTATCGTCCCCTGCATCTATATCGGACATCACAGGGGCCGTCGGTGATGCTAAAAGTGATACCTCCTCTGGCTCTCTTATTGAATTTTGTATTGCCAAACAAGTCATACACTTCTTATTACCTACACATCCTTCACATTTTGTTTTATCTTTTTTTCGGGATGTACCAACAACATTCCACATTCTCTCTGCATATCTGGATGATTACGTATATCATAAAATAGATCAACATATGGTACTTCATCCCATTTTTCAAGTTCTTAACAATATCTCATTAATGGACCTATAACACCCGGATCTAAACTTCCGTGTTCAGGCCACCGGGGTCCATCATACTCATATTGTGGCCACCAATTCGTACAATAATCTATAAATCGACTTTTACTCATACTCTGAAAATATCCCGCACTTTTCCAATGCTTTAATAAACATCCTAACGGAGAATTATCCGGTATTACCATGGTCTTACACACTCACTCCACACACACACACACTAAATCTACGGGGTAGAAAACGGAAAGATAGCCTCTGATGGGAAACAAAAGACCAAACCAAACTCACGAGACAGCCACGTATGTCCGTGAGTGCTGGACCTGCGGGGCTTTCGCTCCGTCTGACGGCCAGCGCCTAGGCTTCCACAGACCAGACCTCGAGCTCGTTAGCCCAACCTTGCGTGAATCGCCGTCACGTCTTATTAGGCAGGCACCCGACCAAATATTACAATAAAGCACCTTCGGGCTTACCACTTTGGGACGTCAGGAGCAGCGCAGAGCGGGCGCAGCCGATGGCTCCCCGAGAATTCCTCGGTGCCGGCACGGAGCAAAATCGGAAAGCGAACCGTCAACACTACTCCCGAAGTCCCATCTGGGTCGCCAGAAAACTGTTGCCCGTAAAGAAACACATAACTACGAAAGCAGTTATATGCGGTGCTTTATTCGGGGCCCGGGGTCTCAGGGACTCATGTCCAAAGCTGAGAATCCCAAATCCCCGTTTAACTTGGTTAATATTTATAGTGTTCGGTTACGTAACATAATCAACAGAATTGCTAAGCTACATGATTGTTTCCCATTTATAGTTTCTTCAGTTACTGTTGCCAAGATTTGCTTATCATTTACCTAGTTCATCAGATTGTGCTGTACCCAGTTCATCAGATTGTGCTGTACCTAGTTCATCAGATTGTACTGTACCCAACACCTGCAATTATACCTTCATCTTGTCTACCAAGTATAACCTATTCTAATCAATATAATGTAACCATTCCCCCCTTTGAAAATACTTCAAGTCTTCCAGACTGCAAGGATTTTCATCATCAGTTCCGCAGATTTCCATATTCTTTGGACCGTCTCAAACTGGTGATTGTAGCTGCAATGAATTATTTCCAATGTCTTCATATCTCGGGGGAAGTTCATGATTCTTCCTGGTAACAGCTTTTAAAATTTTCCCCAAGTGTTGCCGTTCCTTATTAACAATATTTTGAATCAAACGCAACACTCCCATAATAGCTAACATAATAATTATAATTATTATACACCATTGAATTAAAGATGCTACCCAACCAGAGATGTTCAATCCAAATGACTTTGCTAAAGCAGCCACCCAATTATGGGCACTTTCTTCTCTTTCTTCCTCAGTTGCACGTTCAATTTGCGTTAGCTGAGACAAATCACGTTCTGCCGCGGCTGTAACATTCGGAATATGTACACAACAATGATCATTCTTATCTCGTAAATAACCACATACTCCATGTTCTTTTAGCAACAGCATATCTAATGCCATTCTATTTTGCAGGGTCATTTTTGTGGTTGCCTGTAATTGTAAGTTTATTTCCTTAAATCCTTCTTTAGTCACTCTTGCTAGCCTTTCCGTTTGTCCTAACAACCGGTACAACATTTCTCTATTCCGATAAGTACTAATTGGAGCAAACAATGATTCTAAAGCCCAACCTAACTTCACACCGGATGATGGTTCTTGCCAATCATCATCATCCTTTATTTCTCTCTTCATTATCCATAAATTTTCTAATCTACCCTTAAATGGCGCTTTCTTCCAAATTGGGCAGAGAGTTGGTAACCCTAAAGTTATTTCAGTCACCAACCCATCCAAGGGGAGGTGAGTCGTCCATTGTCCATCACTGGTAACCCAAACTAAATTTCCTGTGCTCCTGATCGTAGTTCTACAATCTATTCCCACTCCGAATTGTATTACAGGTTCACTCATGGAGTATTTAATTCCTCTACAGGCACAACCTGTCCTTAATGCAAGGACCACAGGTGGAAAGGTAACTTCACTTTCGGGGTGTCACAAGTGTATACTTTTGTACAGTTCTAGACTGGGTGTTTTTCAGCTAACTTTCTTTTGCATTAGATTTTCTTGTGTTTCCTGTTGTGGCGCCTGGATTATTTGTATTGGTTGCATTTCGTCTTTTTCCAAATCTTTTAACTCTCTCCTGGCTCTGTTTCTTTTCTGCATAGGTTCTGATTTTGCAGTAACCTCTAATGCCCTTTTTCCATAATCAAAACTCTCTTTAATCCAAACAATACAGGTGTAGTTTCCTACATCTGTCTTACTTACATTTCGCAATGATAAAATCATAGTACCCCTTCGTGTATCACTGTCCCATCGGATCGTAAACCCAGTTGACAATTTGGACTCATTCTTCTGCCAATAGCAACTAATGTCTTGGATTGAACTTCTCATATCTCCAACAAAATCACAAGTCAAATTTACATCCATTCGTTCTTCTACATGTACAGTAGCATATGTATGTATTATTTGAGCGAAACCATTACTTAATCCTACCCAGCATAGTATTACCAAGATGTAAATCTCAGTTTTGTAGGAGTGATCATTTTTACCCCCCATTGTGATGGTACCTTCTTCACTCTGGTATAATGAATCCAATTATCAATTCCTGCTACTTTCACAGCGGTAAATGTTATCAATAGTACCAAATAAAGTCCATGCCACTGTTCCTTTAAAGGCTCCGTTTGCCAATTTCGAACATACGCTTGGTCTCCTGGTTGATTCTCCAACGGCAAAGGGCGATTCCAGATGATCGCGGCACGTAAGGCTGTGAGTAATCTGCTTAAAGAAATTATATAACTATAAACATCTTGATCTCCTTGGAGGTGTAAATCTGCACTTCCCATTCCCTTCGTTGGTGCAGTATATGGCTTACCGTACAGAATTTCATAGGGACTTACAGACAACCCTTCTCTAGGTTTTATACGAATTCTCAATAAAGCAAGGGGCAATGCCTGTGGCCATTGGATTTGAGCTTCCTGGCATATCTTTTTAATTTGTCCTTTCAATGTTTGATTCATCCTTTCTACCTTTCCACTAGATTGTGGCCTCCATGGTGTATGTAAATCCCAGCTAATTCCAAGCATTTCACTAATTTCCTGTACTATTTTAGCTATAAAGTGTGGGCCTCGATCTGAAGAAATTCCTAAAGGTACCCCAAATCTAGGTATGATCTCTTTTAACAAAGTTTTTACTACTTCTCTAGCTTGATTCGTTCTACAGGGAAATGCTTCTAGCCACCCTGAAAAGGTACATACGTATACCAATAAATACTTAAACCCTTTTGATTTAGGTAATTCTGCAAAATCCACTTGCCAATAGTCACCTGGTTCTATTCCCACTTTCAAAGTTCCCATTGGAATTTGTTTTCGTATTACCGGATTATTCTTTAAACATACTGGACACTTCGCATTCACCCCTTTTGCTATTGTTAACATTTGTGCAGATATAATGCTCCGCTTTAAAAACTGCACCAATGCTTCTGCTCCCCAATGGCATTTATTATGTTCAGTTTGTATTATTCGTTTCATAATTGTAGCAGGCACTACTACTTGTCCATTACCTGTTACATACCATCCATGTGAATTCTTCTGTGCCTTTACCAAATCGGCTAATTTTTCATCTTCTTGGGTATAAAAGGGATTTACAGAGAGATGAGCAGTAATCGGGCTTACCTTAGTAGGTATTAGAGCTAATTCAGTCCATACTTGCCGTGCAGCAATTTTGGCTGCCTGGTCTGCCTTCATGTTTCCTTGTGCCACATCGCTGTCATCCCTCTGATGTCCTCGACAATGCATTACAGCCACTTGCTGAGGTAGTACCACAGCCTCTAATAACTGTAAGATCTCGGTTCGATATTTAATAATACTACCTTGAGCCGTCAACAATCCTCTTTCCTTCCATAAAGCTCCATGTATATGTATTATTCCAAAAGCGTATTTAGAATCTGTCCAAATATTCACTCTCTTATCCGTACTCGGTATTAAAGCCCGAATTAGAGCGACCAGTTCTGCCTTTTGCGCTGACGTTCCTGGCATTAATGCCTTTGCTTCAATTACTTCAAGCTTAGTAACCACAGCATATCCAGAATATCGTGTTCCATTCTCAACAAAGCTGCTACCGTCTGTAAATAATGTCCAGTCAGGATTTACAAGGGGAATATCTTTCAGATCTACCCTACTGGCGTAAGTTTGTTCGATCACCTCAATACAATCATGTTCCAGCTCGCCTTCCTCTATTTTGCTACCTAAAAATTCAGCGGGATTCAAACATGTTGTTATCTTTAAAAATATATCATCCTGTTCTCTCAATATTGCCTGATATTTCAACATTCTACCGGATGACAACCAATGACCCCCCTTTTGTTCCAAAACTGCAATCACCATGTGGGGCACAAATACTTCCATTTTTGTTCCCAATGTCAATTTTCTAGCTTCTTGGACTAACGTTACAGTAGCAGCCACTGCTCGGAGGCAAGAAGGCCATCCGGCACTTACCATATCCAGCTGCTTGGAAAAATAGCCCACCGGTCTCTTCCATGATCCAATTCGTTGAGTTAAAACTCCAAGCGCTAGTCGTTGCCGCTCATGTACAAAGAGTTGAAATGTTTTTGTCAAATCAGGCAATCCTAATGCTGGGGCTTCTTGCAGAGCCCGTTTTAAGTCTTGAAAAGCCCTTTTACACTCTAAACTCCAAACTAATTGTGGCTCTTTTAAAGCTGCATACAGTGGTTTGGCTAACAGTCCATAATTCAAAATCCAGAGTCTGCACCACCCTGTCATTCCTAGAAAAGTTCGTAACTCGTGCAAATTTCTAGGTTCAGGGATGGCACAAATCGCTTGTATTCTATTCACCCCCAACCGTCTTTGTCCTTGGGAAATTTCACATCCCAGATATATCACTTTTTCCCGGGCAATTTGGGCTTTTTCCTTAGAAACCCGATAACCGCTCTGTCCCAGTAAATTTAATCACGCAACTGTAACAGTAATGCAGTTTTCATACCTTTCTGTCGCCACAAAAATGTCATCCACATATTGCAACAATAAGTATGCTTTTGATGGTAATTGAAAATATCCTTGCTCCTTCCAATCCTCCAGTTCTCGTGCCAGCTGATTCCCAAACATTGTAGGACTGTTTTTGAAGCCTTGTGGTAACCTGGTCCAGGTCAGCTGTCGTTTTCGTCCTGTATCCGGATTTTCCCATTCAAACGCAAATAATTTCCTACTTTGTAATGCCAATGGGATGCAGAAGAAAGCATCTTTTAAATCAATTACAGAAAAGTATCTAAATTGTTCTGCCACAGATGTTAACAATGTATAAGGATTTGCTACTACTGGATGTATATCTTTAACTATTTCGTTTACAGCTCTTAAATCTTGAACTAACCTATAATCTCCGTTAGGTTTTCTTATAGGAAATATTGGTGTATTATATTCAGATTCACATTCTTCTAACACATTGTGCATCAAAAATTTTGCAATTAATGGTGCTACCCCTTTCCTAGCTTCTAACTGTATAGGATATTGTCTAACTCTTACCGGTTGGACACCTTCTTTCAATTCTACTATGACAGGTTTTGCTGCTTTCGCTAATCCCGGTACTTGTGTCTCCCATACCCATGGTACTACAGCGTTTTCTACCTCTATTGGTATTGTTGTATTAGCTATTTCTTTTACTATAAATGTTCTAGCTACTTCTTCCTCAGGTATCTGCAACTTAGCTTTTCCATTTTCAAATATTATTTTAGCATTAAATCTTGACAATAAATCTCGTCCTAACAAAGATGTAGGACAATCCGGTACATAGAGAAATTCATGATCTAATTCTTTACCCCTAAAATTTAGATGCAATGGCCGCAGAAAGGGCCGTTGCTCTGTTTTTCCTGTAGCTCCTACCACAGTTATCATCGTATCTCCTATCTTTCCTAAACAAGTATTTAAAACAGAATAAGTTGCCCCAGTATCTACCAATAATTGTTTCTCTTCCCCATCAATTTCTGTTGTCACTTTTAATCCATCACTTAGTCAGCTACTATGTTGCCCCAAATGTCCTAACATCATTGTTTCTGCCATTGGTGTTCCTCCTACTGAAGTCTGCTGGGCCAAATTCATTTTCACTGGGCACTCATTTTTCCAATGTCCCTGTTGTCTGCAAAACGCACACTGATTTATCCCTAGCTGATTTTGAGGTATTCCCCGCATGCCTCCTACCCTGTATCCTCCTCGACCTCGTCCTCTACTTCTGCCTCTTATTCCTTGATTTACTCGTTGTAACATTGCTAATAATCCTGCCTGATTTCTCTTTGTGGTTTGTTTTTTTTTTTTTCTCCCTATTATTGTACACTTTCCAGCTGATTGCTTCCAAATTACTAAATCTCCTGGGGAAAAAGGAACTTTCCCATATACTTTATCAGTCCCCGAAATTGCCTCTCGTAAAGGGGCTAATAATACTTTACTGTTTTGCTCTTGTTCCTTCCTCCCTTGTCTTGTTCTCTGTGCAATTGGGGTTCGTTGCGCTTGTCTTGGGCATGATGAATGCCCTGGCGAACCCTTCGGTGTTAACTTAATCTGGATCGCTCCAGTATTAATTGATTCTGACGGTTTTACCGCCTTAATACTATCAGTATCACTATCGTCCCCTGCATCTATATCGGACATCACAGGGGCCGTCGGTGATGCTAAAAGT